>NC_133527.1:69515366-69742076 GCF_048544455.1 Silene latifolia | reverse complement strand
AACAACACAAGTCCAACCAACTACCACAATGAATCATGAATACTGACACTAAACCAACCAAACAACATCAACAGACTCTCTAGACAATCAACAGTACTCAGTAGGTGAACCTACCTTTAGCAAACCGCAGCGATCCCGCGTCCAACCAAAAGATACCAATAAACCAAGAAAATTACCTATACCTAGAGTACAACCATCTATCACTATTACTACCAACCTAACTGAAAACAACGATGATGATGATGATGACGATAACATACCTATATATAGAAATCTGGCGTTAAGACCTCTACCCGACTTAAGTACCTCATCCCCATGGTGTAAGCATCCTCAAGGACCTCAAGGAAAGGATTATGGTGAAGGAGAAAGGAGGTGACGGCATTTAGGTTTAGGAAGAAGGTGCGGAAATGATTTGGTGTTTCACGATTATCGATTTTTAATTCCCCGCTACAAACCCGTTACTCGATCGAGTAACCAACTTACTCGATCGAGTGACCTCTACTAGATCGAGTAACACACCAACTAAAGCTCACTACATCAGAAGTCATCACTCTTAAAGTTTCCTAAGGTCAAGGTCGGTGTCTATGGTCAGTCAACGCCGGTCAACGGGTCCGTAAAAGGACGGGTATTACACTACAAACCAAAAACACATATATACAAACCGTCTCACATAAAACGTACACATATATAAACCAAAGTCCAAAAACACGGACGAACAACTACAACTACTCAACGCCACCCGGTGGGCCAGTCTCGGTCTCACGAGGAGTCGCGGGCAAACCAGACACCACCTCCTGCTCTGGCCCCCTCTCGGGAGAACTCTACAACGTCTCCTGCTCCATTGTGACACGAAGCTCCTCCGCCTCGGCCAACTGAGCCCTAAGAGAGACAATCTCCGCATCTCAGCTCCGCAATCCGTCCTCATGACGCCTCAGCTCTTGGTCCCGACTTATGAGCTCCAGCTCCTGTGCCTGGATCGTCGACCTCGCTGCATCCAACTCAGCATGAACCCGGGCAAGCTCTGCCGGATCCGCAGTACTCGGCAAAAAACAATGCAGATTGTTAAGATCTAAACGTGAAATGTAACACAAAAACATACAAAACAACCAACAAAAAGCACATATGTTAGCCATCTGCCACAGAGCCTGATGAGTAACGGTCGACACCTACAACAAAAAAGGGCCTTTCAACAAAACAAAAACGCAAGGCAAGACACCAACAAGAAGGAGAATTCGAACTGGAAACTCACCCTCAAAACTGTCAACCTCCACTACATGTCAACGTCGGTCACCTTAGGAACTAGAGGCTCTGGCAGGCGCAGCTATAGCTCCTCACCACTCGGCCCCTAGAAAGTGGTATGTGCTGTAAAAATTGGGGGCTGAGACCTCATGAGCTCATCAACGCCCTACAATGGGAAACCGTATCGAAGGTAACAAGCCCTTCCACCAAAAAGAAAAAGGAGGCAAAAAAACAAAGAACAGAGGAAAACCTACCTCGATCGGGTACCAAGGAATCGACAGACAAAAAGTGTCGTAGTCGACCTCCCGTAATAGCAACTCCCCACCTCCACGGTCGTGAAGGTGCTCCTCAACCGCATCGGGTGTCGACTCCTGGAACAACACCGTAGGCGGATTCACGAATACAGGCAACCACAACGGCCCTTTAACAACGCTTATTCACGAAAATCATTAAAACACGTTGTAGAATTTATTCGGCGAATTTTACCAAACTTAATGACAACGGTTATGTGTTGTTAACCGTTGTTATTGGTTTTAACAACGGGTCATACTTAAACAACCGTTGTTAATGAAAAAACTAATAACAACGGTTAAATTTTAACCGTTGTTAATGGTTTGGCGCCAAATTAGTGAAAAGTAATCACAACGGTTATATTAGCACTCGTTTTTAATACGTTTTAACAACGGTTGTAGACTCAATAACCGTTGTTATTAATATTATGAAAATCTTAAGAACAACATATTGCTTTATTCTGCTATACGCTACAAACACAAACACAAGCTAATACTGCTACTATATCATCCTCCATTCCTCCCTGATCGTCTCTCTGTCTTCATCTCCGTCACTGTTGTCACGTCTACTCTCCCTCATCGCGCGTGTTTATCAATCAGGTATATATATGTTTCTTAGCAACGCTTATTATAACTAGATATAGGATTTTTTGGGTTATTATCTAATTTGTTGATAATTTAGCTTAATTGCTTTCCTGAATTTCGTTTAGTTGTTTGCCTATTATTGTATTTTCTGAATTAGTTGCCTATTATTACGAATGTAGAATAATGACTCGAACTTGGATGATTGATGCAAATATGAGTGACCGCACCTACAAGGATGGTTTAGCTAAATTTTATGAATTCGTTTCGAACAATTTGAAAGGTTCTTCTAGTATTGCATGTCCTTGTGAAAGATGTGGTAATATTAGCTATATGGCTTTTATGGACGTTAAAATACACCTAGAAAAGTGGAGATTTAGTCGATCCTATACACTTTGGATTTTTCATGGGGAATCATTAGAGGAAGAGAATAACTCTGAAGAAGATGATGTTGAGGTACACAAAAGGCTAACTGATGATCCTGAGTTTGCCGAGTTTTTTGAGTTGGAAGAGTTGGAAGTAGAGAAGTTGAATGTTGGGTCTATAGATAATGAAGAGAATGATGATGAGTCCATTGCTTTTGAAGATGTAGGTGATGACACTAGTAATTGGGATGACCTTAACAACATGTATGAGAAGTTGTGTGAGTCCGAAGCACCTCTGTATCCTGGTTGTAAGTTCACAAAAATGTAAATTTGTGGTGAAGTTGTATAATATCAAGGGGGCAAATGGGGTGAGTGACACGTGTTTCACTAGTTTTTTAGCCTTGATAAAGGAGTTGCTTCCTGATGGTAATGTTCTACCTGTTAAGACATATGAGGCGAAAAAACTAATAAGAGGAGTGGGTATGAAATATGAGAAAATACATGCATGTCCAAATGATTGCATATTGTATCGGAAATAATATCAAAACTTAACCAATTGCCCTAAATGTTTGGAGTGGCGTTATAAGGATAAGGAAGGGATCCCGGCTAAGGTGTTGTGGTATTTTCCATTGATACCAAGAGTCATAAGGATTTATGCGAATCCCGATGATGCAAAAATGTTAACTTGGCATGAAAAAGGAAGAATAAATGATGGAAAGCTAAGACACCCGGCAGATGGTAAGCAATGGAAATCGTTCGACGCTAAGTATCCCGAGTTCGGCAATGAACCTAGAAACTTACGTCTAGCGCCGTCCACTGATGGAATGAACCCACACGGAAACATGAGTAGCCAACATAGTACTTGGCCAGTAGTGTTGGCTATTTATAACTTACCTCCATATGTGTGCATGAAAAGAAAGTATTTGATGTTGTCGTTGTTAATTTATGGCCCTAAACAACCTGGAAATGATATAGATGTATATTTGGAACCTCTTCTAGATGATTTGCAATTGTTGTGGGATAGTGGGATAGAAGTATTTGATGCATATAAGAACGAAACTTTCAATTTGAGAGCGATGTTATTGTGTACAATAAGCGACTATCCGCTTATGGCGACCTTTTACGGGGCACACAGTTCATGGGAAAGAGGCTTGTCCATTGTGTGGGGAGGATATCGAGTCCGAATACTTGAAGTCTTCTCGTAAGTATGTGTATATGGGAAATAGGAGGTTCTTGTCTCATGACCATTGTTATCGCAAGATGCAAAAAGCATTCAATGGAAGACAAGAACTTCGTCAACCTCCTAGAATTTTGAGTGGGCATGAAGTTTATCAGAAAGTAAAGCATATTGAGATAGATTATGGGAAGAAAAGCGGCTCTAAATTGTCTACTCGTGGGTATAAGAAAAGATCCATATTTTTTGATAAACTTCCATATTAGCGACTGGAGGTCGGCATTGCCTCGATTTCATGCACATTGAGAAAAATGTCCGTGATAATATTATCAATACCCTTCTGAATGTTCCTGGTAAAACAAAGGATAACGCCGCAGATAGGGAAGATATGAAAATGATGGGTATTAGGCTAGAGTTGGCACCACAGAAGAGAGGTAATCGTACATTTTTACCGCCGTGACTTTTACCCTTTCACGGAATGAGAGAAAAGAGTCGTGCATGCTTGAATGGAATTAAAGTGCCACATGGTTATTCGTCGAACATGAAAAGCCTAGTGTCGATGCAAGACCTAAAACTCACCGGGTTAAAGTCACATGATTGTCACACTTTGATGCAACAATTACTACCTGTGGCTATTCGTTCCATTTTACCCGAAAAGGTAAGATATGCTATAACTAGATTCTGTCTCTTCTTCCGGTCCATATGCGAGAAAGTCATCGATCCCGATGACGCGGATTCATTGCAGGACCTCGTTGTAACCTCTCTTTGTCAATTGGAAATGTATTTTCCACCCTCTTTCTTCACTATCATGATTCATCTGACCATTCACTTGGTTAGGGAGATTTTGTACCTTGGGCCCGTGTACTTGAGATACCAATATCCTTTCGAAAGATTGATGAAAGTCTACAAGGACTATACATCTAATCGGTATCGTCCAGAAGGTTGTATTGCTGAACGCGCTATTTTAGACGAAGCTCTTTCATATTGTTACGCTCATCTCTCCCCGAAGGAGTTGATTGGCGTTCCTAAGAATCGTCATAGTGAGTGGATGATAGGAAAAGGTATTAGGGGCCGGGTTGAAAAAAATGTGACACGTGAAATGTTGCATTTAGCACACATGTATGTGCTAAACAACGAAGATGAGGTGCAACCTTATATTCAACAACACAAAGATGAGCTCAAATACGATCACCAAAACAAGACCGAGAAGTGGATTGCGAACGAGCATACGAAGACGTTTCGAGAGTGGTTTAGGAATATTGTCTTACGATTGTCTTGATCAAACTGGTGATGACATCTCTCCTAGGTTACTACGTCTTGGTTTAGGTCCAAATGCCAGGGTCACCTTTTACAACAGTTTTGCCATTAATGGATATACTTTTTACACCCGCGAGCAAGATGAGGTGAGCACAATGCAAAATAGTGGTGTGAGTTATGAATTTGAGGCAATGCACTTTGCTACTTCAAAAGATAAAAAGCCTATTTGGGGAAAATGCCTTTATTATGGTGTTATTCAAGAAATATTGGTACTAGATTACATTGATTTCACAATGCCTTTGTTTCGATGTAACTGGGTTGATAACAACATCCATTGTGTCCGAAAGGATAAGATGGGATTTACGTTGGTCAATCTGGGTAAGGTTGGCAATAATAAGGATGATCCTTTCATAATGGCATCCCAAGCTAAACAAGTGTTCTATGTCACCGATCCTATGGATAAGAAGTGGTACGTTGTCTTTGTCTATAAGGAAAAGAAGGAGTAGTCCATCCGATAATGATGATGATGATCAGGATGTCGTTTTTGAGGGAATGGATCAGTCTACCACTGTATCTTATTTCGACGATGTTGACACTGATCATGAGGACACTGAAAGCATCTATATGCGTGATGACCATGGTGAAGGTATTTGGGTTAACGAAGAAACTATGACATCCAAGAAACGTCCCCGATCCTGAGATAGTTCATCAGGACACAGTATGCATGCATCTTTGGTGTAAGTTGTCTTATTTTCTTGATCTTATTATTAGATGTGGATCTTTGGTGTTGAAATTCTTTGAATAATGTTGCAAAGTATGTATTGTTTCTGAGTTTGGGTAATGGAATTACTGATAATTTTTAAAAAAAGAGGTTCAACAATAACAACGGTTATATTTAAATTACCCGTTGTTAATACTTTCAACAACGGGTGTAGTACCTCTACCCGTTGTCAATTATTTTTTTTGACATATTTCATTTTGGCGCAAATTTGGTGAAAATATATTACAACGGGTATATTTTACCCGTTGTAATAAACTTTTGACAACGGTTTACTTTTATTGACCCGTTGTTATTAACATATAACAACGGTTCTTCGTTGAGCACCCGTTGTTAATAGTTTGTCTTAATAAAAAACTAATATAGAAACCCATCCAGCATGCCATACACAAACACACACAACATTATTACTCCAACCGTTGGTATCCTGTGTTAATTCTTCTCTCTTCCTCGCTTTTTACATTCTCGTCGCCGGCCGTCGCCCAGTTTCCGAAGCCCAGATTCCGTTGCCTTCCCTTATCATCCTGCTCGTTCTCTTTATCATCATCATCAACAGGTATGTTCACTTTAATTTTGTGTTTCGTCATTAGGGTTTTAAGACGATCATCTTGTTTCTTTTTCATGCATCTGTTTGTTTTTCGTCTTCTTTGTTATCTTTATCATCCCGCATCATCTACTTTACTCCTCTTATCAGGGTTTAGGATTTTAGAAGCTCAATCTGTTGTTTTAAATTTTCATTCCTATTAGGGTTTAGGGTTTTAGATAATACTACATGCATACGTTGTTAAGTTGTTCATTTCAGCTATATCATTCATATTTTGGGTTTTAGGATTATCATGGGTGAAAAACGTAAAAGAAGTCAAAAGAATAATGAGCCTGGTGATAATAAGCCTGGTGAGAGGGGTGCTACGAAGTGCAAGAGAGTCCTTGCGACTATAGCCGCTAAACACTGTTCGAAATAACATGGAGTGAGATGGGTTTCCCTCTTTGGTCCAAATGCGGGTCTTTTCTCCAGTTGGATTGGTGCTTGCACAAGACAGTTTGTGCCTATCCATTTAGATGATGTTAGAACTTTGAATCCAAAATTGGCGGAGTTATACTTGGCTCGTGTAAAGGAAGGCTTTATTATACCCGATAAAAGCCATGATGAGTATTTAATGCATAAGGCAGCGGATGTCCACAGGCAGTGGAAGTGTGGCGTTGCTAGGGATTGGTTGTATGTGGACAAGGCAACGGGGGAGATGCGTAAGAGCCCACCGGAAAACAAGTGTCCCACCATCAAGCAGGAAGAATGGGATCTTTTCAAAAAGATGAGAACTACTGAGAAGTTTCAGGTTAAATATCCTCGCCTTTTAACGATTTACCTATCATTTTTTTAATTAATGAGTCCTTTATATAATCTTTTTATTATCTCATCTACTTGCGCTTTTATATAATTATTTGAAGGTCGTTAGCAAAAGAAATCGTGCTAACATTTCATGCAAGAAGGGGAAATTCTATGGTTCTCGAGGCGGTTCTGAGAAAGATAGAAGAGGACCTCGTAAGTAGCATGCATTATTGCCATGTGAGACTTTATTTTTTTAATCACACTTGGACTTGCATTGATACACATTTACGTGTATAAATGTTACCATGTTAATGTGTAGGTGGCAAAGGGAGTGAAAGAGGTGGATCGGCATGTAACTTATAAACATGGGCACACGCCTAAAGGATCCCGGTCGTCGCATGACAAATACGATGAGGAAGTTTTGGCCAACATAGTAAGCATTATTTTATTAAGACGAGTTCATTACTAACTTTATTATTTTAGTCACAAATATAATTTGAAGTTTATTTAATATATTATAGGATAACGTATTGAAAGAGGTAGAAGAAGGGAAATTCACTCCCAGTGGTCGTAATGACGTTCTTGCTAGAGCGATCGGCCGACCCGAACATCCAGGTCGTTTGAGGGGCGTCCCGTTACAGGTTGGAGTAACGAAATATTATGGGAAAACTGCCCAGATAAAGAAGAAAAGGAAGACTAAGTCTCAGAACGCTGACATGGTAACATTTATTCAATTATTTTCATTTAAGTTCAATTCACATGTTATTGTTGGGATAAAAATTATTTGACACATTACATTCTTGGCAAGCGACTTGATTAATGGCATCCGTACTACTAAAGCTGAATGTTGGAGGTAAGCTTTCCGAAGAAGAAGTGAAGATGATGGAGGATGTCATTTCTAAAGGGGTAATAATAAGGTACAACAGATTGGTGAAGAGGCCGCTACTACCTTGGCAATACATGAGAAGGAAGTATCGGTCAACGAGATTGAAAGATCGGTACCTAATAATGCTTCAAGTTGTAACAACTAAAGCCGATCGGTACCTAATACTTCCTTATTTTTATTTTGTTTTTTTTTTTTTTTTGGGTAAGATCGGGGGTGTGTTCTGCCAACTTCCGACATGGTGCCATTGAATTGGTTAATTTTATTAGGTAAATAATGGGTCTGAAAAGGAGATGCAACTTGATGAGAAGACGGTGATGGAAAAAAGCATACATCCCCTTCAAGTCGGTTCCCTGTTTTGATAAGGTATGCATGAAGTGTTTAATTAGTTAAATTTATATGAATCTTTGAAGTTTGTGCAAAAATCGGCCGAGACAGAAAGCGTTTTTGCAAAATCTTTTGAATCTTTGAAGCGTTTTTGCAAAGATATAATAATGTATGTATGTGTATATTCTTCGGGCCGTAAACAAGAGGCCGATTATTCTTCTGACCCTAATAGAATCGAAAAGCCACCGTGCGTGTTGGCCGGGGTCTCGTAGAAAACAAATCTGCAGTTAGAATGAAAGCGTAGTTCATGGCGAAAAACTTTTGCCGAATCATAGAATAGTAGAGATAACTACGGTCAATCCAGGCCATGAAAAATTTCCACCGCTGTCCCAGTTCGTGACGACATTACCATTCTGGGAGATGCGCTTGGAAGTTTCATCCAATGGCTTGATACTCACATCTACTTGGCGAAGATATCTCCGCCGCCTCCGCCTGAGCAAATGGAAAGCGTTGGGGTTAGAAGAAATACCTTTATATATATATATGTGTGTTACATTTTTAATTGTTGAATGTTTTTATATGTTAAATTTATATGTTATTTTTTTTTTTGTAGGGAACAAAAAAGGCGGCTTTGGCGGATAAGCCTAAGTCCACAGACATGCCAACGACCTCGACTTCACAACAACTTGATGAGGTATGTATTTAATTAACTTCTCCATTTTTTAAAAAATTAACCTCGCCCCTTTATTTATATTTTGTCTGTATTTATAAAAAGCATGGTAATTTTGTGTAGGGGACAAAAAAGACCGATAAGCCTAAGTCCCGATGTCGTACTGCTACTACTACCTCATCATTGAAAGAGCGGGTTGACGAGGTATTTAATTAAGTACGCTTTTATTTTTATTACTCCAACTAGGATATGTTACCTTTGGATTTTTTATTATTTTAATTATCTATACTACATGTGTAGGCTGGTGGTAGTAGAACCACATCAAAGACTCATTCTTTCCCGGTCGTGAAAGTTAGGAGTATAAACTCCACACAATATAAAGGGAAGGATTACATGCAAAAAGTAAGAACGGGGACGATGATGAGACTGTATGAGGAGGCTGGCCATCGCATAGCCTCCGAGCAACTGATAATTATTCCACTCGAGGAGGATATTCTAGGGGCTGAGCGCCAAGCGCTTATATCATGGGATCTGCTAGCCGTATGGGCTGGACTAGACCAGATTGATATAGCACACATATTTGTTTGGATGAAGTAAGTTTCTTAATAAATAATTTCATAGTCTAATATTCTGACTACTACGTAGATAGTGTTTTAAATACCGGAATTAATACCGTAATAATGTAGGATATTGCAATTGAGAGTGATCCCCGAGAAGAATATTCCATCTGATCAATACGGATTCCTGTGCCCCTATGTTTTATCTTTATTTATTCCGGATTTCTCGTTCGAACAACGGGTAGATTATATTGCTCAAAGAATTGACGACAACCAAGAAGCTGATTTTTGGCGCTTATAATGAAAAAGGGTAATAAACAAATTAATATTACGTTTCCCCCTACAATTGCATTTTCATAACTAATATATGTACTTGTTAATAATGATGATGTCTCTTGATGTAGGACTCATTGGGTGCTAGCAGCCATCATGCCGACAAAGAAAAAAGTTTTCTGGTTGGACTCTTTACATCATCAACCAAGCGAGACTTTTAAGCACTTGATTAAAATGTAAGTTTATAATACTGATTTATTTATAATAACATTTTCAATTTTTATTTATAGAAAAAAGCTCGTTCATATTTTTGCCCCTAAAAAAATTAGTTTCTGCCTCCTTTTTTATTTTTTAAAAAAAGGGCCTTTAAGAAGAAAAGAGCAAACGAGGAGGATCAACCCACGAACGATTACGATGTTGGCCCCGATTTTATTACGATAACGAGGGTACGTGCTCAAATACAATAACATTAAGTGCAAAATATGTGTTTAATACTAATACAATACCTAAAGTTCAAGATTCTGATGTGAGCCTTCTCTCGTCTCTTTTTTTTTTATGTAATAATAGGCCCCTCGCCAGCGACGGATAGCATACAATGTGGATACTACGCTTGTCGGTTCATGTTGGAGATTATTAGGCGAAGATATCTCGTTATTCCAAAAAGGGTTAGTAATAATTTAAACATGTGTTTATTACTTTTTTTAAAATTAGAGCTAATGTTGTCTTGCAATTGCTGCTATATATACCATGATGTTGCTAATGTTGTCTTGCTTGCTGCTATATATACCATAATGTATTCTCTTTGTTTTTTCCGCAGTATGTAATCAACCAGTCACAACAGATTGAGCAATACTCAAGTATAGATATAGACGAGGTAAGAGACATGTGGGACAACTACGTCTTAGAATATATATTGATAGAAATGCATGATACTATACTCACAGTTTAGATCAGCTTGTTAGTAATTTTTTTGTTGAAGTTAGGGAATGATTAATTAGTTCATGTAAATTCAACTCCTTGTAATTATATATATATATATGATGCTGCTGTTGTGGTTGAATTGAATCTATTGAGTTCTGATGAACCCAGCTATGATTTATCTTTGGTCTTTGGTATATGGTGTTTGATATATGCGAGGTTTTGAATGGCATGAAACAAATTTAATTTTTCAGAACATTAGGTGTACGTAATAAAAACGGTTACTAAAAAAAAACCGTTGTGAATACCTTTCACAACGGTTAATAAAACTAACACCGTTGTGAATGACATTTACAAATACCCGCGCATAATATTCAACAACAGGTTTTAATCAAAGAACCGTTGTTAAAAGTATTCACAATTTTGGAGGTAAAATTACAACAACGGGTATTAAACAAAGAACCGTTGTTACTAACAATTTCAACAACGGGTATGTAACATAAACCCGTTGTCAAAAGACTTCACAATTTTGGAGGGAAAGTTACAACAACGGTTATACATACGACAACCGTTGTTATATAATTCCCTCCAAAATTTTGAAACACTTTCCACAACGGAGAGCATCCAATAACAACGGCTTTTAACCGTTGTGAATAATTTAGACAACGGTTCCACTAAATAAGCAAACCGTTGTAAATACCTTCTACAACGGCCGCTTTAACAACGTCCGCTTTTTTATTTTACAACGGTTTTTACCCGTTGTTATAGGCTGTATCTGTAGTAGTGGCACCATGAAGGTCTCACTGAAACACTGACGAGCTAAACGCTCGCTAAAGTACCAAACCGAGTCGATCGCCATCTCAAGGTACAAGCGCTGGCAACTGCGAGGTCGCAAACGCTCCCTGACAGAGGCCGGTACGCCCGTGTAGTGCTCCCGAGGACACTCGACAAACTGCACTCATTGCAAAGCTAATCAACTAACTGGGCTTTCTAAGCTACCTAGTCATCCTATCTCTATCCTTTTCTATAAAACAAAAAAGATAAGAAATAGTGACTTACATCACCAACTCGGAGGGCAAAGACCCGACGCCTGCAGTCCTCGTAAGTCGACTTGGTCGACTTCTTCCGAGCCACCGTCCAACCCCTCACAGCGGGGTAAACCGAAGGAACGTCACCCGTCGTCTTCGGGTGTCAGGGAACGAAGTAAGCAAACAACAAAGCCTGTAACACAAAACACAACAACCACAAATCAGCCAATTTTTCAAAAATTGCCAAAACTCAAAATGTGACGCCCCGCGATAAAGCGGAAAATAAACTACTAAATATATGCGAAAAATGTGAAGTTTTTAAAACTTTTATTTAATAGATAGAGTTTAGCATGCGGGGGTCATTAACATTCAACGGAAGCAAAATGCGGAAATAAAAACAAGGGTTCATACAAATAAAACGGTCAAAAGTGGGGAAAATATATCCCTCGAATGACATGATGAAATAGGTGAGTCTAAGCGGTGAATAAGAAATCTAAAAGTCTGGGGTACTCGCTAGCTCACACGTCAAACCCCATATAAGCATCTTCACCAACTTGTCATTCATGTAAACATGAAAGCCACAGTCAGTGGGGAGTAACTCAAGGTTCTCCTAGCCACAAAACGTCAAGACGGACATAACAAAGCACATAAATAGATAATCAGATTAAATAAGATATGAATGAATTGAATTATGACTAAACATATGATTATACATGTTTAAGAATACATACACAAATAAGAAAAAGGAATAAGATAGGCAAGTAACCAAAGCATAAGCATTGTTAAATAATAAAGAAGGAATGTAACGGAGCAATCAATGACCACCTGACCATGAGCATGTAATTCAAGGAGATATGACCAACGTAAACATCCAGAATGCAAACATTTACTACTCTTAGACTATAACTTCCTCGAGTAGGACTACGATAATGATACGGTCCTTGTCTAAATCTGCAGATTCTCGGGTGTACATCCCGATTCGACGTGCGCCAGCACAGCACGCACCTAAAACTCGACTACTAATGGAGACCGAGTACCCCAATCGCCAGAACAACACGAAAGTGGCGAAAAGACTAAGATAAGACTCACTTGCCAGAACAACACAAGTGGTCAAAAATCGTACTTTCCAGAATAGCACAAGTAGGCCAAACCCGTACTTGCCAGAACAGCACAAGTAGGGCGTAAATGTAAATCAAGCATATATGATAGTATTATGGCATTTCTACAAGAATATGACTCTTATAAGTGACTATTTATAATAACCTTTTTCATACTTGCAACATATAAAATAAACATTTCATTTCAAATTATACATGCCGGTTAAATAAAATATAACAAGTGGAAATTGATAATTTATGTCATATGAAAATTTACGGAAAGCACACAAATTCAATTCATGTGACAAGGTGAGCCCAAACATACAAAGGTAGTGAGCCCAAATAAGATAAGAATTTGAGTCCAAATAAGATAATAAGGTGAGTCAAAGAAGATAATAAGGTGAGTCCAAACATTATAAGAAGGTGAGTCCAAACATTATAAGAAGGTGAGCCCAAACCACAACTTCATAAAATTTGTTTAAGGAAATCACACAGGGGAGCAAGGGAATGCATGGCTCCTGTACCCAGACCACAATCCGACAGTCCAAAACCGAATTTTTCAAGCAAATAGTAACAAGTGTATGTGTGAGATGTCAATCATAGAGAAACAAGCAGGAAAGTAGGCGAGAAAGCAGGTAAGAAAAACAAAAAACGAAACGCAGATGAGCAGCCCAACAATGCGTGTTTCAGATGAAAAAAGAAAATAAAAGCATACAGGTGATGGCATTAGCATGAAGGCACAGATAAGAAACAGGTCCGAGGGACTGAATTGTCCGTCCCAAAACAGAGGTAAAACGCTAAGTTTCGCAACATTAAAACAGTTTATAGCCGTCCGTTTTAGACCCAACTCAAGACGGACATTGAAGGTAATATTAAGACGGGGATTAGCATGACTAAAATAGGAATAGCACCATCAATTTCTGCCATAAAGACTTTAAAATTAGCAAGGATATATATATATATATATATATATATATATATATATATATATATATATATATATATATATATATATATATATATATATATATATATATACTCGACAAGAAAACAAAGAACAAGCTACACACTACACTTTTAACCGGCTATACATGAAACCAAGCCATGAAAGCAAACAAATGACCATGTAAACTAACCACAAGCATTACAAAATCGACCCCATATATGAGGAACACAGTAAAGAATTAAACTTTATGATAAACAAGGAAAAAGCTGAGTAAGAAGGGCGAGTTTCCCGACGTTTTGTCGAGTAACCTATCACCGTTACCTTAACTTTCTTCAATCCTCGAGTGTGTCGTCCACAATGTACGAGTTTCCGTCTGGATCTTCAAGCCCTTCACCTAGCACAAGAAAACGGTCAGTTTTTCACCTGAACCGCGGTTTCTACAAGACGGGTCAAAAACGAAAACTTTACAAGACCTCAACTTTCTTACCTAGAATAAGGGAGGAAGGAAAGGGGATGAGAAAGGTACAAAAATTAAGAGGAATGGTGAAGGAATGGAGTCGAAATCTGAGTTTTTGTGTGGACGAAAATGGCGTTTTGTAAGCTCCTGCTTGGTTTCTTATTTTCAAAAATGCAGGGTTACTTTCCTTTCTTTTTTTTTTTTTATCCGGTAAATGGAAAAAGTAAGGGGAGTCAGTGGGTTGGGGTTGGTCAACAAAAAAAATGTGAGAGAGAATTAAATAATTGATTATATTAGTTGGGTGATAAAATTGAGCACTGAGTTGTCGACCCGGGAGAGGTCGAGAATAGGTTAGTCTAGTCTCACATGTGAACATGTGACGGTCTTTTGCTAGACGGTTTCGCCTTAAACCTATTATAATTTAAGACGGAACTTTATTATTATTAATATTATTATTATTTTATCCGGCTAAATCGTATATTCTATACATAATAAGCTTTTAAAAATTATATCTTTAATTAAATTTATGTTTAAAATAAAATTAAATAAATAAAGTAATATGAATGTATTATTTTTCTTTATAATTATTATACGAAAAGGGCGAGTGTTACACAAAAAATCAAAATCAAAATAAAAAACCACAAAATGCTCGTACCTCCAAGATGAGGCCGGTACCAACCAAAGCGGGAGAACTCCCGTCCTCCATCGTCTCCGGACGAACTGTAGCGTGCAAGTAACGGGTAAAACGCGCCAAAACCAACATCACCCAGTCGTACTGACCTAAGGCGTCTAGTTTAGCCAGCAAAGGAAGTACCTTGGTCGACAAGCGCTTACCCTTGTCACCAAAGTACGTGGTACCCAAGAAGTACCATAACCACAACCGCGCCTCCTGCACGTCAGCTCTAGCCTCAGCTTCCGAACTCGCCAACGGCGCCGGAATAAAGCCAGTCACTCTCCCCCTAAAGAGATCCCTCACGTAAGAGTTCGCTATCAGGAAAGGAGTGATATTAGTCGGCGGAGGCAAAACATCGTCGATCAAACCCGTAATCACGGCAAAAGACAATCTCTCTGGCGTCTTCGGGAACTGGACAGGAGTCTCACCACAAGGAAGGCCCGATATCATGGCAAAATCCTCCAAAGTGATACCGACCTCCCCAAACTCCATGTGGAACGACGACGCCGCATCCCAGTAACGGTACAACATGGCACGAATCAAACACGGGTTCAATCTGATCGAAGCCCCGTGAATCTCGCGCCAGGCAGCAACCAGCGGCCCCATAGCCGACCTCTCTATCAAAGCCCTCGAACCGTCCCGGAGAACGTCATAAAAGCCCGTGCAAGTCGAGAAGCCTGAGAGAGTCCTCATGGTGGCAATGTCCTGAAATTGGGAAACAAACAACATCAGGACACCTATACAGGACTGAAATAGCAAAAACTGCAAAAAAAACTCAACAAAGCAGCAGACTCACCAAGCCCTCATGCGCACGGTAGGAGATGTGAGTGTCTAACCGCAACAACAGCTGGCTGCCATCAAAGCCCTCAGCCCAAGTAGGCACCGTCCGCAGGTTTAGCCCTCACGAAGCTGTAACCCGTCTACCCTCCCAACTCTCGACGAAGACGTCGTCCGCCTCCGTCTCTACTCTCCGCCTCTTCGTCCCGCGAGACTGCACGGGACGAGGAGGATCCCTCTCAATAATCAGTACGACGTTCTGGAGCCCCTGTCTAGAGGTCCGAGGACCCCTCCTCCTAGTACTAACCCTCCTCCCAGAGGAGCCAGCCTCAAACCCAGTCTGGGCTCTCTCTACGCCAACAGCCCCAACAATGGGCTCCCCCCGAGCCTCCGTGGCTCCCTCAGCACCAACAGCCTCAACAACGGGCTCCTCTTGAGCCTATTTGGCTCCCTCAGTATCAACGGCCCCAACAACAGGGTCCTCACGAGCCTCCGTAGCTCCCTCGGCTCTAACAACCTCCTCGGTGGCCTCCTCCTCGGAAGCGTCCTCCACCACCACCTCGGGCGCGCTCGCCGGAGTACTAACCGGTCCAGTCCCAAACAAGAGCTCTAAGGCCTCGGCCACGGATCCATTGAGTCCAGAAGCCCCAGAACACTCACCTAAAATCAAGACAAAACAAAACATTAGCCGAAATTTCGGCATTACGACGGCACGAAATGGAGAAAATCCAAAAAAAAACACCCACCTACAAATGCAAAAAAAAAAAAAGAAAAAAAAAAGAAAAAAAAAACAAGGGCAAACCCGCCCTAACTCATCCAGCAAAACACTTCACAAAATTCACAAAAACGACTCGCCCTTCTTTTCAAGCAAAAGACGAGTCAAAACAACAACAAAATTACAAAAACCACCCAATACCTCAAAGACCGCACAAGGTCCACAAAAATAAGCAATAAAAATTCCCGACACAACTGGGCATTTTTCACAACTCGAAAAAGGCAATTTTACGCCAATTCGGGCACAAACAGGTCAAAAATTCAAAATACGACCACAACAAAACGACGAAATTTAATCACATCTCAAAGCGACCTAAACTACCTTTAAGGTCCATTTCAAGATAACCGGCTCAGTTTGAGCCCAAAAAGACGCTCATTTCGTCAGCATAAGACCGTCTCACAAAGGCAAAAATTCAAAATTTTGCCCACAGCGCCCAACGAAGGTTTAATATGGCAAAGACGGTCTCCCCCGACTACAATGCAACCTAGTGGGACACACGACTCGAACAAACAAACACGACATTGTGAAATGAGACGATCTTTTATCTCATTCACGTTTTTTGCTCCTAGAGAGCGGGAATGGGGACCAAAATGCAAACTAAAAGCACCCCCATACTCCTAAACAGGTTTTAACCTAATGCAATCATCAATTTCACTCGAAAATTGGCCAAGCAAAAACGCCCAAATCGATTTTCGAAGGGTTAGGGTTTCACCCTAATTCAACTAACAAAAAGACAAACAAATTCAAATGGATTCAAGAGCATTTACATACCTTGAGATGACATGAAGGCAATGGCACGAAAATGTGCAAATGATGAAGTCAAAAAATGGCAATTTTGTGGGTTTTTGCGATTTTGTGTCGAAGAAGACGAAGGCAATGGGGAGCTCGGCCTTCTCGCGTCTTTTTACAGAAAAAAAGGAGAAGCTCCATGCCTCGCAGGACGGCCCGCGCCTCTTTGAGGTGCTTCACTGCTTATTCAGCGAAGTTTTGGGCTTTGGCCCAATTTACTCGCTATTTTTTTTTTACCAAACTTCAAACGACGAAATTAAAAACCGTCATTTTCATCACAAAAACAAGATAGTGAAATTCAAATTCGCTATTTTCCACAAATTTCAAACGACGGAATTAAAAACCGTCACTTTCAAATCACAAAAACGAAATAGTGAAATTCAAATTCGCTATTTTTCACAAATTTCAAACGATGAAATTAAAAACCGTCACTTTCAAATCACAAAAACAAGATAGTGAAATTCAAATTCGCTATTTTTCACAAACTTCAAACGACGGAATTAAAAACCATTATTTTCATCACAAAAACAAGATAGTGAAATTCAAATTTGCTATTTTCCACAAATTTCAAATGACGGAATTAAAAAACGTCACTTTCAAATCACAAAAAACGAAATAGTGAAATTCAAATTCGCTATTTTTCACAAATTTCAAATGACGGAATTAAAAACCGTCATTTTCAAATCACAAAGACGAAATGGTGAAATTCAAGTTCGCTATTTCCACACAAATTTCAATTTTCAAACAACGGAATTAGAAACCGTCGTTATCTTAAAAAAAAAAAAAGAAAAAAAAAAAGAAAAGACAGGATAACGCAACTTAAAATTCGTTATTTTTCACAAAATTCAAACAAACGGCATTAAAAGCCATCACACCTCTGAACGGGAAAGTGAAATTCAAATCCACTACTCCTTACAAATGTCGGATCACGGGAAGATAAAATCAAAACTGTTATCTCCCAAACACACATCGAATGGCGGGATTCACATCTGCCATTTCTACAAACTCCGGACAACGGCAGTAAAAACCGTTACCTTTCTTCGAAGTTCGAAATGACAATAACAGAAACCACCAACCACAGGAGCCAGGCTCGAGGCTATCTCTTTCCGTCACTACAAACATCTAACATAAACACCAAAATTCCCCAGCAGGATATCGGAGGCCTCCCCACGGAGCCCACTAATTCAACGACCTCTCGAAATAGGCCCGTCCAACACGGCTATTTCCCACGGTCGATCATTCAAAACGGCTGGCGAGCCTCAAAACACACTTTTGATACGGCTGGCGAGCCTCAAAACACACCTTCAATACGGCTGGCGAGCCTCAAAACGCACCTTCGATATGACTGGCGAGCCTCAAAACGCACCACCTTTGATATGGCTGCCGAGCCTCAAAACACACCACCTTCAATATGGCTGGCGGACCTCAAAATGCACCACCTTCAATATGGCTGACGAGTATCAAAATACACCTTCGACATGGCTGGCGAGCCTCAAAACGCACCTTCGATATGGCTGGCGAGCCTCAAAACGCACCTTCAATATGGCCGGCGAGCCTTAAAATGTGCCTCCAACGCGGCAGGCGAGCCCCATCATATCCGCGGTATGATTGGCGAGCCTCAGAATGAACCTTCAATGCGGCTGGCGAGCTCCATAATATCCGCAACCTGGCTGGCGAGCCTTTGCGCGCAAACAATAAACAACTCAAGGACATATCCCGAAGATGCCTCAGGTATGACTCCTTCCTATGGCTGGCGAGCCTTCGTACGTAGTCAAATGAGCTTAAAATGACCCCCACGGATAGTCGACAGACTCTAAACTATTCCCGACGATATGTCCTTGACTCGTATCCCCGAGTTGCCTTGGCGTCGCCCTTCCCGACGACAGGTCCTTGGCCCGAATCCTTTCGAGCCGCCTCGACATCGCTTCGGTCTCCAAGTTGTAATCTTCGATTGACTTGGGGGCTATACTTTAACTTTCGCCCTGTCCAAGCCACAGTCAAAGTGGGGGCTCTGTAGATACCCAGTATCTATTGAATCCCCAACAAAAACCCGATGATTATTGGACTACAACATGCTTAGGAATCGATACGTTTAATCGACAGTTTTGTATAACTATACGTCGGAAAACTCAAAACGATTTTGAAAACAAAATATTTTCAAATGTTTCAAAAGTACCTGGAGTGTTTTATGCATGACGACGGGGTCGCAATGACACTAACTAGAGTCAAAACCTGTTGGAGTAGTTGTCCTCCACAATAGTGCGTGACCATAATAAATCTTATTAAGGAATATGAATGGGATATTCATTGGCAATACTAGTCAGCTGATCAACGTATATCGGTAACGGTTGGCCAACTAGGCTTTGACGTTACTGATGTGAGGCGACGGTGTTCAGCTGATCCCTTTTGGTCACACCTAAAGGAACGAGCCCCAACACGAAAACTAATTAATTATATCAGATACAGTTTAATTAGTCCCTTGATAAATTGACTAAAAAGTTAGTCGATTAATTTATTTACAGAGATATCGAGTTGTGAACTCGAGGCGAGGAAATTTTTATTTAATTAGACGATAATTGAATAATAATTTATTTGAGACGGGAATTAATGATTAAGCAGTTAATTGTTAAATTAGTACTAATTGACTAATGTGATTAGTATTAGTACGTAAATATATGTGTAGCTGTACATATATATTTACGGAGTGTTTTTAAAGACGAAATTAATTGGGAAACGTTTTTAACATAAAAGATGCTAAAGTGTAGATACCTCATTTTTGTACCTCCCGCAAACCACCCGGTGATGATTGGGCCGCATGTTTGGTATACGGAACGATTTGTAACAATTCGTAAGTTTATCGTCAAGTGATCGCTCAAACACTTGTGTCTACCTCTTAATTGTCATCTACGTGTCAATACTGTCGTTTTGGCAGTAATTAGAGTACATTTCGAGTCCGGGTCCAAAAACCGTCTTCATTTTCTAATAACCGAGTCAGAATGTTCTGGAATGTTCCGGATATTTCTATTCCATATTTTCCAATCTTTTGATCTTTGGTAAAATATCTCCCGTAATATTCACACAAAATATTAAGGAAACGAGATTAATCCGCTATTCCATAATAAAAACGCGGAAATCTTTCTTCCACAGGAGGAAACCACTGAGGAAAGGAGTAAAGGACGCAGCAAGTGTTGCGCCTCTTCGAAGGGACGCAGTGCCTGTTGCGCCTCTTCCTCAGTTCTTTTCTGCGTATTTTTCGTATCTTTTCGAGATTCACTTCCAAAGTTTCTCCGAAAACCCTATTTCCTCCGTGTGATTAGTATAAATAGAGACCTTCGGCCTCACATATTTCTCACGCGAGTGTCCGACCTTCTCTTCTCCCTTTGCATTCTAGACCACGTTCTTACTTTTTGGCGTCTACGTGCTTGAACTATCGACCACGTAAGCTCGGATCCTTCTGAGTACCAGCCTCGTTTTGCATAACCGACCAATTTGACCAACTCCACATCAATCAACATTAATCAATCTTATTCGTTTTCCTCCTATAGGGCACTTTCGTCGTACATTCGAGTCGAGCATCACTAAACGTTAACTTAGTTCATCTCGTTTCGTCAAACATGTAAGTCTGAGGGTGTAAATCCTTCTTTTGTTTCTTGTTCTTTATTATCGTAATTAATATTGTAAGATTTATGTCGAAAGTATTCTTAAAACCGATTTGTAAAACCTTGTTTAAAAACCCTTTTTACGGATTATCAGAAGACAACCATCGAGAAAGGACGCAGCAACTGCTGCGCCTCTTCGAAGGGACGCAGCACCTGCTGTGCCTCTTCGTGAGGCTGTCGCAGTTCCTGCTTCCTTTCTTCTTCCTTCGTCTTTTGTTCGTCCTTTTGTTTTTTCGCTTTGTTATCAATTGTTCATTGTTTCATTAACATATCAATTTGAATATGATAATTTTGACCTGTAATTCATTAATCATCAATAATTTATGATCTTTTAAATTCCCGACTTAAATCCTTTATAATTCATATTTGCAGGTTTTCGTCATTAAAGTCAATTCGGGTTTTAGAGATTCGATTTACCCATATTGAATCTCTGGAATTCATCTTTGAAATACTTGTATTTGTTGCTTACCGTCACCATCATTAGTTCGTCATTAATAACTTGTTTAACCTAATTAATTTGTTTGGTTTGTTTAATCCTTTAATTAGTCTCATCTTGTAAATAATTCGTTCTAATCAGTTTCACATGTTTTATCGTTTTTATGACCTCATCCACATGTAAATAATATGTTAATCACTTTCATCCGAGTCAAATACCATTAATCGACCATTAAATTCACCAATGAACATTAACGAGATGCGGTTTGGGCTTCACAGCCAGAACTCAACCCATGAACAGACACAGCGACTGCTGCGCCTCTTCCAAGGGACGCAGCTCTGCTGCGCCTGTTCCCGATTGATTTATGTCCCTGAACTCCCGTTTCTGCCTTGACCTAGTTTATTAATTACGTATTTAATTAACTATTAATCGTATTATCATCCATAATATATTCGTTTACTCATTTATTCTTTCTTTTCTAAAACCATCCGTTTTAAATGTATTTTCGACATAAATCATTAAATCCGATGTAATTATTGTAATTTTCCTTTATTGTATTATTATTGTACTTCTTTTATTGTATTGTGTATGCTCTCACATGCAATTAACCTAAATTTCTACCTCGACATTAATTGTATGTTAAATTACGTGTTACCCGACTTAGTTAATTCTCACATGCTAGGATTAATTTATTGGATGTTGCATTGCATGCATATAAATCGACAATATATCGAGTATGAATAACTTCCCTAATCATTAGTAGAGGCCGCTATCGAGGCGGGCGGGATTACGTGTTCGATCAAAAGAGCTTCCTAATACGTACCCTCACCCCTTACTCCAGATCTCTGTGAACATCCGTGTTTATTGGCATCCACGAGAGTCATTCTAGATATAGAATGCTAAGGGTAATGAGTGCTTAGTTTTCATGTCATTACTTTGTGTCTTGACATGACACGAGGTATTCGAACGGTTTCCAATTTTCCACAATAAATTGGTGGCGACTCCACAAATGCAAAACAAACAAAGAGGAAAATCTTGCTTCGCTTTTCGCCCCCGTGGGCCCGCGTCCACAGTTTGGCGACTCCGATGGGGATAATACACTTACGTGTAGCCAAAAGGGTGAAACTTGAACAAGGTTAGGGAATAGTTTGTACAAGACAATTGTCGGTTTTCATAAATCGGTCTTCCTAGATCGTTTCATTCAGTCTTCCTTGGCCCAACCCGACCCATTCGACCAATCGTCCCGTCTAAACGGTCCTAATTCGTATTTGGGCCTAAGGATGGATAGAGATTAACGTCATCCATACCATGGTACTTACTCTTGTTTGTATCAAGGACTTTCACTACTTGAGGAAATGGACTAGGAATCGGCCTTACTCTTGTTTGGTACGAGCCTCTCCAACGACCTCGGTTTGATTGTTCGGTATGGCAACCCACCCTTTAAAACCAAAACCCTTCTAAATGCACTCAGCATCCCGTTATAATGCTTGTATAATGTTTGTACCATATGTGATCACTGTTGGAGTTAGTGTTCTCCACAATAGTGCGTTTACATAACAAATCTCATTAAAGGAATATCATCAGATATTTAATTATTTGATCCTCGTCAGTTGATTAACGTAAATCGATAACGGTTGGCTGACTAGAGTTTGACGTTATTGTCGTGAGACGGCTGTGATCAACTGACCCCTTTCGGTCACACCTAAAGGAACGAACCCCAATTGACAACTAATTAATTGTATGAGATACAATTTATTTAGTCCCTTGATTTATAGACTAAAAGGTTAGTCGATTATTTTGAGTTGCGAACTCGAGGAGCGGCAGTTATTATTTAATTACGCGATAATTAAATAATAAATTTTATGAGACGGGTTTTAGTTAATTAATTGTTAATTCACTAAAATTGTATTAATTGATTAATGTGATTAATATTAGTACGTAAATAATATGTGTAGTGGTACACGTATATTTACGGAGTGATTTGGACAAATTAATTATGTAAGTATTTAAACATGAAACGATGTTTAAAATAAAATTTACACGTATTTGTGCGACAAATATAAGAACCAATATGGACGCGTAAATGGGCAAGTGGACCGTGTAAAATAGAGTGTTGTGGATGATTAGGAACATATTCTTCCATAAGTTATCTGATAATGATTTTGCATGTGATGTAAGATTGATAAAAAAAATAAGAAATTCACTCCTACACACTACCTCACTCCACCCGCCACTTTCCCCTCCTATATACTCCATCTTATGTTCATTTCTACACTTCTTTACTTATGTGTTTTTTGCATGTGAACAAAATCTATCATCTCTCTAAAATTATTATTCATCCTTACTATGTTGTTAGTAAACTAAAATAAATAATTACTAAGAGTGTTAGTATTATTTACATATTATCAAGGAAATAATTCTAATAAGTTACTAGTAAATACTTGTTAGAATAATTGGGTTGAGTTCTTGGGTGCATATTGTTAGGAGATCTTCTCTTTGAAGATTTGTTAGGAGGATCATCCTTTTGTTATAATCTCAATAACAATCAAGGTAGAAGATCTTGATTGTGCTCATATTACCATAAAAATTTATGTAAGGAAATTGTTTTTCCTTAAACTTTCATTTTTTATGCTTTTATATTTGCATGCATGTTACATAGATCACCAAAATGATAAATTATGAGATAATTTAATTTTTGTTAGAGAGTCTAATATGGATCTATGATCTTTCAAGTGGTATCAGAGCTTAGGCTTGTAATTTGCATGTTGATTTTAAGCATATTAATGAATTATGAGTTAATTTGTAAGAACTCAAAAATTGTGTTAGAAGAGGTTTTAGCACGAAATTTTTGGGACATGCATACCTACTGATGTTAAAATATTTGTGGTTAAGTTTGGTGATTTATGAAGTTATTTTGCTATTTTTAATGATTTTTGGTAGAAAACCGAGTCAAAATGTCGTATTTTAGTTAAAAATTGACTAAAAATAGTTAAAGGTTGATTCGGTCCATGGCATTTTTATGTTATTTTATGCATATGTTCTACTGATTGTATGCAAAAGGTTGAAGGTTGGTTCGAAATTTTTGCATGTTTATTGATTTTATGAGATACAAGTCGATAAAAGTGAAATAAATTAATAATAATTTCGAAACATTGATTCTTCCCTTGATAAATTTATGTACATTTAAAAATATTATTTAAATGTTAAAAGTGAATTTTAAAATGTGTTTTCACCTTGTTTTGATGTTTATTGGTTTGAGTGGTTAGAAACCGGTAAATATCGATCTTTTTCTTCATAAATTTTATCCGGATTTTTGGAGCAATTTTTCTGACATTTTGGTGTTCTTGGGAGTGTTCCAGAATACTCAAAATTTTTGTTTCAATTTTTTGGGTAATTGTTCAATTAATTTGGATTTTTACTTAAACATTATGATTTTACCGATTAAATTAGCAAAATATCACCAAATCAAACTAATTATTCATCATAAAATTAGTGAGGACTAATTTTGAGGTTCAAAACAGTTTGGACAATTAGTTTGGACTTAAATGAGATTTAAGAGTTGATTATTGATTTTTACATGTTAAAAATCGATTAAACCCACAAAAACCGAGATGGATACCAACGATTGATAGATAGGGCGATTTTGGCATCATTTTACAGCATTTTTAAGCATATTTATTTAAGTTCAATGAATGATTGTCATTTATTTAAAGTATTTATCTTGTTGTACCTAGTATGGCCTAGTTTATTTTAATCGTTATTACCCGAAATGAATGGGAATATCGATTTGTTTGTAATTAAATACGATCTCGTATCGTCGGTTTGTAATTAATTAATAGTTTTATTTATTTTATTAATTAATGTATAATAGGAATATCTATGTAATTCATTTGTAATAGTTATTCTTACCGGCGTTTCCAAAAGACGGATTACATCGAGACGGAGTCTATTTTGGAAGGTGTTCCAAATCCCACAAGAAGGAGCCACTTATGGAATGAAGAGGCAAGGGACCAAGGAGTTGATTTCCGAAACATAATAGACTAGTTTTTATTAACTAGGTAGCCATACTAGGATTTATTGATATGCTTACTTGTTTGCTTGTTTTATTTTCGCGCATGCCAAAATCGCCATTCACATGCATTTTATTTTCGCGGTTGTCAATACACGTCATTTACATTCACTGACTTAGTTCACTTATAGGGAATTTATGACTAAATTGACAAGATCTCTCACATAACTAAAATTGAGATTAGCCTTACCAATTAGTAACACCTATGAATCTCTTGTTCATTAGAGCCACGCTCGCCCAAGTGGGGTGTTCTCTTTTTACCTTGGATAAGTAGCGTGGTAAACGGTTATCACACACTAAAATTGGTTGGACTCAACGGGATATAAGACGGTCTTGTGTTCCGGGGCTAGTAGATGGATTTAAGGAAATTCGTCAACCAAGAGTTCTAGAGGTAGAATTAGTCAACGTGACTTACCGAATTTATACAATTATGGGATGTTTCGCCCAAGCGATGCCCATTTTTGTTTAATATTTGGGTCTTGGAATCATTTATATAATTTAGTGGGAGATCATAATATAAATGCTAAAACTTGTTAAACATGTTTTTACAAGTAATTTTTAAAAAAAAATGGATGTTAATTTTTCCTTATTTGCCCGTAATGGACAAATGCATCTTAAAAGATGACGGTAGTAACTTTCTTGAATGGGAATCCAACATCAAAAGTGACGTGTTGTCCGACAATGTGCTCACTTACTTGACCGAAGCTCCTCCCATCGAGCCCGGTCCAAGCGCTTCATCGGCGGTGCGAACAGCCTATGATGACCATGTGAGGATATCGAATGATATCAAGAATGTGTTGATATGGTCGATGTCCCCAAAGCTCAAGCTATCGTGCATTTCTTTAAATGCGTACGAGATATTCACTCGTATGATCACTATGTTTTCACAAACACCTAAAGTCCGTCAATACGATGCGGCGGCACGCTTCTTTGAAGTTAAGCTTGAGAGGGGCCAAAAGGTTGGTCCCCATGTACTCAAAATGGTCGAATATGTCGACATTCTAGAGCGTCTAGGGTGTAACATTCCTAAGACTCTTGTGGTGGATCGAATCCTCCACTCACTTCCCACCAAGTTTGCCAACTTTAAGGTAAACTACAACATGAATGGCATGGATAAGAGTTATCATGAAATTCATGCACTCCTCACCCACGCGGAGAGGGATATGGAAGCTAGTGGGAGTGAAAAAGGAGATGTTTTAACCATGAAGTTAAAGAACATGTCCCTTGGAGTTAAGAAAGGAAAAGGGAAAGAAAAGTTCCAATTCAAGAAATCGTCAAAGAAACATGACAAGGGAAAGGGGAAGGCCGTTGAGAATGGCAATCCCAAGGCAAAAAGTGTCAAACTCTCCGAGGCCGAATGTTTCCATTGTAATGGGAAGGGGCATTATAGGAGGAGTTGTCCCAAATACTTTGAGGATCTCAAGGATGGGCGTGTGACGCCTATTGGTATGATTTCCTCTCTCTATGTTATAGACGTTAATTATGCTTGTACTTCCACTTGGGTACTTGATACCGGATATGGCTCTCACCTTTGTAATCATTTGCAGGGTTTAAGGGACGTGCAAGCACTAGCAAAAGGTGATGTGGATCTCCGCATGGGCAATGGAGCTAGAGTAGCCGCCGTTTTCGTGGGGACCTATGTGCTCACTTTAGCTAGTGGTCTAGAGTTATATTTAAATAAGTGTTATTTTGTACCAACTTTAACCAAGAACATCATCTCCATTTCCGCGTTAGACGCGGAAGGCTTTTGTTTTATGATTAAGGACAAGTGTAGTACTTTTTCTTTAAATGATGTGGTTTATGGAAAGGCCATTTCAATTGAAGGCATTTATGTTTTAAATGATGTTAATGACGTTTATCATATGGAAACTAAAAAGCTCAAAACGGGTGATCCAAACGAAACGAATCCTACCTTTGGCATTGTCGTTTAAGCCACATAAACGAAAGACGCATTAAGAGACTTGCTTCATCAAAAGTGCTCAAACCATTTGGTTTCGAATCTTATGGTACATGCGAGTCTTGGCTTCTAGGCAAGATGACTCGTGCACCTTTTGCGGGAAAAGGGACACGAGCTAGTGAGGTTTTGGCCCTCATACATACGGATGTGTGTGGACCATTAACCATCACCACTAGAGGAGGTTTTCACTACTTCATTACTTTTACTGATGGCTTAAGTAGATATGGGTATGTCTACTTAATGAAGAACAAGAGTGAAGGTTTTGACAAGTTCAAAGAGTTTCAAAATGAAGTAGAGAACCAATTGGATAAAAAGATTAAGACCCTACGGTCCGACCGTGGTGGTGAGTATCTAAATATTGAATTTGATTCACACCTAAAAGATTGTGGTATAGTATCACAATGGACTCCTCCTGGCACACCGCAATTAAATGGTGTGGCCGAAAGGAGAAACCAAACTTTACTTGATATGGTTCGGTCTATAATGAGTCTAACTGAGCTTCCTAGTTCATTTTGGGGGTTTGCCCTCTTGTCTGCAATATTTTCACTAAATCGAAATCCGACTAAAGCGGCCGATAAGACTCCATATGATATATGGATAGGGAAAGTCCCTCATTTTTCATTCATGCGTATTTGGGGTTGCGAAGCGTACGTCAAGATCAAGTCTGACAATAACCTTGCACCCAAGTCTGACAAATGTCTTTTTGTAGGATATCCAAGGGAAACACGTGGCTATTACTTCTACAATAAACACGAGAACAAAGTGTTTGTGGCTCGTGATGCTGTCTTTCTAGAAAAGGTGTTTATTTCTAGGGGACAGAGTGGGAGAAAATTTGAACTTGAAGAAGTTCGAGAGCCACAAACCGAGAATGAGGTAGAGGAGAACGTGGAGGATAGCATTCTCTCTTCCTCTGAAACGGTAATTATTCCTAAAAAGTCAAGTAGGATTTCTAATCCACCTGATCGTTACCTTGGTAACATCGAAGAGGATGGTGTTTTGTTACTTTTGGAAAGTGATGAACCTACTACCTACAAATAGGCTATGTCTAGTCCCGACTCCTCGCTTTGGCTAGAAGCCATGCGATCCGAAATGGATTTCATGTACGAGAACTAAGTATGGGACTTGGTGGATTTACCTGAGGGAGTGCGACCCCTTCAGTTTAAATGGATATATAAAATTAAGCTCGGTGTGGATAAACATGTGGATGTTTACAAAGCTAGATTGGTGGCAAAAGGTTTCACCCAAGTTCATGGTTTACACTATGACGAAACCTTCGCTCTAGTCGCTATGCTTCGGTCCATTAGGATAATCTTAGCGGTTGCCGCATTTCATGATTATGATATTTGGCAAATGGATGCCAAAACCGCCTTCTTGAATGGGATTCTAGAAGAAGAGGTGTACATGATACAACCTGAAGGTTTTGTGGATACATCTAACCCTAAGAAGGTGTGTAAGCTCAAGAAGTACATTTATGGTCTTAAACAAGCATCTAGGAGTTGGAATCATCGCTTTGATCATGTTATTAAACAATACGGTTTCACTAGAAGTGTGGAAGAACCGTGTTTATACATGAAGTTTAGTGGGAGTAAGGTTGCATTCCTTGTCCTATATGTGGATGACATGTTGCTCATTGGGAATGATGTTCCATCGCACGCTTCCGTTAAGGAGTGGCTAGGGAAACACTTCCAAATGAAGGACTTGGGAGAGGCACAACGAATCTTTGGTATCCGGATCTATAGGGATAGGTCCAAGAGGATACTAGCATGAGTCAAGAAGCTTATATTGACAAAGTTCTTGACCGGTTCAATATGAAAGACTCAAAGAGAGGATTTCTACCTATGGGCCAAGGGATTACTTTGAGCAAGTCACAGTCTCCCTCCACCCCTAAGGAAATTGAACACATGAAGACCGTCCCTTATGCTTCCGCTGTTGGGTCTATCATGTATGCTATGATTTGCACTCATCCCGACATTGCGTATGCCTTAACATGATAAGTCGTTATCAAGCCAAGCCTGGTGAGAGTCACTAGATAGCCGTAGAGAAAATCCTTAAGTACATGAGAAGGACTAAGGATTCGTTCTTAGTGTTTGGAGGAGAAACTGAGTTGCGTGTAAGAGGTTACACGGACGCAAGTTTCCAAACCGATCGAGATGACATGAAATCCCAATCCGGCTATGTGTTTATGCTAAATGGAGGAGCTGTTTGCTGGAAGAGCTTCAAGGAAAGCGTTACCGCGGATTCTACAACAGAGGCTGAGTACCTTGCGGCGTCTCAGGTCATGAAGGAAGCTGTTTGGATTAGGCAATTCATGGAGGGGCTAGGAGTAGTCCATTCCACTAAAGATCCTATCACTCTATATTGCGATAACAGTGGAGCTATTTTTTCAAGCCAAAGAGCTGAAGTCTAGTAACAAATCTAGACACATTGTATTTTGTCCCTAGTCACTTAATGAGATGACGTCTCGGAGTGACTATATTGTAAGTCGATTGATGGTTGTTCAACACCATAAGGTCATACGTGATGACTAGTCGATTACATAGGCAGAGTGTGTGACACTTTGCTGGACAGTGACCATTTAGAGAGGCCCTAAGTTCTATTATAGACGCCTGGTCATGGCGGGGATCTCTAAGATGTTCTAATGAGTCGATTCTTTTGACTGGAGACTATTATCTGAGCAAGTGCAGTTTCCGAGTGACTTTGGTTTTTGTCCTAGGTCGTGCCGTGAAAGGAGGCCAAAAGGGCATTTACTAGGGCATGGTGATCTGTATTATGTAATAGGATAGATAGGGCATACAGGAATTGTCCACCCACGTTGGGTAAACTATATCTCAAGGCCACTCGAGGAGTTAATGACTACAAATGCGTGGCCACGCTCAGAAGTAATCTGTGAGAGATTTTTCCGGTCAGGTAGTCACACTCCCGATCGAGAAAACCACTCGCGATATGTTCATGTGCAAGTGCGACCTGAAACACACCTTGCATTGAGTGGGAGATTAAAACGGACATGAAAACTGGTAGCGCACACCTTGTGTCGGACAAGTGGGAGATTGTTGGAGTTAGTGTCCTCCACAATAGTGCGTTTACATAATAAATCTCATTAAATTAATATCCTCAGATATTTAATTATTTGATCATCGTCAGTTGATTAACGTAAATCGATAACGGTTGGCTGACTAGAATTTTACGTTATTGTCGTGAGACGGCGGTGATCAACTGACCCCTTTCGGTCACACCTAAAGGAACGAACCCCAATTAACAACTAATTAATTGTATGAGATACAATTTATTTAGTCCCTTGATTTATAGACTAAAAGATTAGTCGATTATTTTTAGAGAGATTTTGAGTTGCGAACTCGAGGAGCGACAGTTATTATTTAATTACGCGATAATTAAATAATAAATTTTATGCGACGGGTTTTAGTTAATTAATTGTTAATTCACTAAAATTGTATTAATTGATTAATGTGATTAATATTAGTACGTAAATAATATGTGTAGTGGTACACGTATATTTACGGAGTGATTTGGACCAATTAATTATGGAAGTATTGAAACATGAAACGATGTTTAAAATAAAATTTACACGTATTTGTGCGACAAATATAAGAGCCAATATGGACCCGTAAATGGGCAAGTGGACCGTGTAAAATAGAGTGTTGTGGATGATTAAGAACATAATCATTTCACCTTACTTTATATTCTTCCATAAGTTATCTTATAATGATTTTGCATGTGATGTAAGATTGATAAAAAAATAAGAAATTCACTCCTACACACTACCTCACTCCACCCGCCACTTTCCCCTCCTATATACTCCATCTTATGTTCATTTCTACACTTCTTTACTTATGTGTTTTTTGCATGTGAACAAAATCTATCATCTCTCTAAAATTATTATTCATCCTTACTAAGTTGTTAGTAAACTAAAATAAATAATTACTAAGAGTGTTAGTATTAATTACATATTATCAAGGGAATAATTCTAATAAGTTACTAGTAAATACTTGTTAGAATAATTGGGTTGAGTTCTTGGGTGCATATTATTAGGAGATCTTCTCTTTGAAGATTTGTTAGGAGGATCATCCTTTTGTTATAAGCTCAAGAACAATCAAGGTAGGAGATCTTGATTGTGCCCATATTACCATAAAAATCTATGTAAGGAAATTGTTTTTCCTTAAACTTTCATTTTTATGCTTTTATATTTGCATGCATGTTACATAGATCACCAAAATGATAAATTATGAGATAATTTAATTTTTATTAGAGAGTCTAATATGGATCTATGATCTTTCAATCACCATTTCTAAACAAACCATGACGATTTTTGTAAAATCAAAATCCCTTTTAAAATGTAAATTTTTTTGAAACATATGCCTAATATTAGCGCAAAACAAGTCGTAACTCTATCCAATTGTCGAGTCAAAATTCGGGCCTCAAAACCCATTTCAAACTTCACTTCGAGTCCACTCCTACAACTACACTAAAGTTGACTAGGACTAACATTTTCAAACTTTGTCATTTCCTCAAAACTCACTTGACAGAAGTGGCACACTCCCACTTCGCGAGTCAAGACATTTCTTTTTTCGAGTAAGTGTGCTAGAATGGTCGATCGTGTTTTGATTCGTCGTCGATCTCTTATCCAGTCTCCAAGATGCCTGAAACAAGCGACGTGAGTCACAACCAACCCCAGAATGGTAATGATCAAATCGTAGCCGTACTAGCTCGTCTCCAAGTCACTCAAGACCAAGTGTATGATCGCCTTGACACAATCGAGGGCCGAATATATGCCGTGGAAACGAGGATGCCTCCTCAAGAAAGTGAAGTGTCTGATGAATTTGTGAATAACTTCGGGGACGAAAACCCTCCCATAGGTATGACTACAGCTGAGAAACGACTCCAATACTTGGAGGAACAATTGATGTATCTCAAAGCGGATGACATTTATAGGGAAAATAATCGCAAATATGAAGCCGTGAGTTCCAAGTTGCCAACCAACTTCAATAAGATGGATATCCCTAAATTCAAGGGGCATGAAAACCCTTTGAACCATATCCGTGCTTTCAAGGATTACATGTCTATCAAAGGCATTAAACCCGAGATGTTCTTAAGGATCTTTCCTTCATCTCTTGACACCATCCCAAAACAATGGTTCTATTCTCTAGAGCACAAGAAAATTGCTACCTGGGACGATGCCGCAACTTAGTTCGCCAAGCAATATGCGGATAATGCTGAGATCCAAGTCAACATGCGCACTTTACAGGTTCTTACCCAAAATGACAAAGAAGGTTTCACCGACTTCCTAAGTAGGTGGAGAAAGACTAGTACCCAACTTATTGAACGTCCAGATGAAGCTCTACACGTCGAGAAATTCGTGGACAACCTAAAGCCCATCTATGAAAGTCATTTGAGGTACCAAAACATTAAGACCTTCAAAGACTTAACCGTACTAGGAACAAGGATCGAAGATGACATCCGTAAAGGGCTCCTGTCCAAAACGGTAGGCCGTGGATATCAAGGCTCAACAAGTCGTTCTTACGGCTCTACTAGCAAAACTAATGAAGTTAACCTTCTCGAGCCATCTAAGAAGAGTACCCCACCAGAAAAATTCACAAATATTGGGGACACATATTCCAAAGCTCTAAAAAGGTTGATGAAATTGGGTAAACTTCAACCCATAGGCCCTACACCCGTACCAGAAAAGAAATCCAAGTTCTGGGATGAGAATTCATACTGCGAATACCATAGAAGTAAGGGACATGATACAGAGAAATGCTACAAACTGAAAAATGTACTTCAAGACATGATTGAAGACGGTCGCCTACCAATACCGCCTGGAGGTAAGCCTAACAACACTCAGAATCCTCTTGGAATTCTAGTGATTACAAGTGAAGAATCTACCATAGATTGTTCACACCTCATTTCTCCAGTCGAAGATGAAATTCATGCAATAGAGAATGAAGGGAACTACTCTACCATTTCCCCAACCATCACCGATTTCATTGCATGGGAAAAAAGTGTGAATAGGCAAGTCATGGAACTAGAGAGTGTAGTGGAAACCCTACGTGATCCCAACGCAACACCTAAAGAACGTGCACCACTAGTCTTCTCTCAAAACACTACGATGCAAGAAGTAGTAGACATGGTTGATGAACTAGTCGACCAGATTATCCAATTGGAGGCCGAAATCATAAGAATGAGGGAACTTTCTACTGTCAATGGAATATGGGCCGATGATGGTGAAGATGAGTATCTCATTGAACACTACCTAGTCAAAATTAGGGAGCAAATAGTCCAAAATTGTGAAGATCAAGATATAGACCGCCTTACTCGTTCGGGACGCCCATACCAAAACACTTCTCAAAATGGTCCCATAGTGAATGGTCCAACCAATGTGGTCACACCAAATGATAATGAAGATGACTCTACCGACCATTTGCTAAAGCAACTACAGAAGACAAAGGCTGATCTTTCAGTCTAGCAACTAGTGGCAAGCTCATTCCCACATCGCCAAGCTTTACTGCAAGCCTTGGCCAAACTAAATGTGGCACATAACTCCACACCCGATGACGTAGTCAACTTGCTCTTCCAAGAATCACCAAAGCTAAGTAATCCTATTACTTTCTCGGATGAAGATTTGCCACCCTTTGGTGCTAGTCATAACTTGGCTCTTTATATCACTTTGGTAGATGATGGCTCCGCAGTCAATGTCATACCCTTGAAAACAGCATACAAATTGGGCATGAAAGAGTCGGATAGGACCCCTACCAACCAAGGTGTTCGCGCATGTGATGGTACACGACGAAAGGTAGTAGGAGTTGTTAACCTAACCATAGCCACAGGGCCGATTGAGCGAAAGATTAACTTCCAAATAGTGGACATTGAAGCATCTTTTAACATACTTCTAGGAAGACCTTGGATTCACGCTTCCAAAGCGGTAACATCCACCCTCCACCAGAAAATCAAAATCCCACTAAATGTTAAAGTGGTGACGATCACTTCGTCACCCATCAAGGCAATAATCGAAAAGAAATCAAGTAACCAAGTCCTTGCGGATCCAGTATATAAACTTGGGGGCTTCCAAGCATAAATGTCATAGAAAGTGAATTGGCACCCTTATACTTCAATCCCTACTCTAATTTAGTGGTCAACCACATGCTCAAATCCCAGGGATACTTCCCGGGAATACCTTTGAATCCTATCTGAAGGAACATCTTTGCACCCTATAAAGAAGGCAACTCACAAATAATACCACTTGAACTAGGATACAAACCCACTAAAGAGGAAGTTCTCGAGATGCTCGCTCAAGTTCAAAACCGTAAGAATGTGGAAATCCAAATGCGACCCTACCTCCCTACCCTAAATGGATACTTCATTAGGGAAGGAAGTCAAGAATTCTTTCACGGATTTCCCGAACCTTGGCACTATCTCGAAAGGAAGATAGCCGGAATCGAGATCTTTCACGATTGTTACTTCATTCCTCCAGAAACGGTTCCTACCGTCAAGACTCGTCAAGCACCTTGCTTAGACGAACAAGCTGTTAGTCTACTATTTGGAGAAGATCTATTTGTTAGAGCCGCGCAGGATGAGATCATTACCATGATACTTCAAGACGATCACTTCAACCCTACCGCGTTAATCACAGAAACCAACACCAATCAGCAGAAAGTATGGAGAAAGTCGATCAAGTAGACAAACAATCAAGGAAGACTTTTCAAGATCACCACTGGAGAAGGAGAGATGTTCAAAGGAGAACCAGAAGGCGATGAATTCGAGTCAGAGTCGGAGTCAAAGTCGGAGTTAGAGTCGGAGTCTAGAGAAGTTCCTAGAGAGTCTCCTCCTGTTGTCATTCCCACTCCCCTTGTTTCTCCTAGCTTAATATCAGATAGTAACAGTAGTTCAGGAAATGTCCCAACGGCTGTCCATTTGCCGCCACTAACTATAGATCAGATGGCTTCTTTTTTCAACTTTTCTCAAACTTTAATATGAATAAATCAGGTTCTGCTTACTCTTCGTGTTATTTTGAATGCAATTCTGTTTACAATGATACTGAGGATGACCCAGACCCAGACTCGATCGAGATACCTCCTTACATAGCCAAACAAATACAACAAGAGGGGGAAGGGGAACCAGTAATAGAAAACACTGAACCCATCAACGTAGGAACCGAACTAGAACCTCAAGAACTTAGGATAGGGACGACCTTTAGCTCTACCGAAAGGGCCAGTTTCATAGACCTTCTGCACAAGTTCAAAGACGTTTTTGCTTGGTCCTACAAAGACATGCAAGGGATCAACAGGGATATCACAGAGCATAGAATCCCAATCAAACCGGGTTCCAAACCCGTGAAACAGAAGCTTCGTCGAATGAGGAAAGAATGGGCTCTCAAGATCAAAGAAGAAGTCGATAAACAGTTCAAAGCCGGGTTCATCAAAGTTTCCGAGTACTCAGACTGGGTAGCTAACATAGTACCCGTACCCAAAAAGGATGGGAGAATCCGTGTTTATGTTGATTTTAGAGACTTAAACAAAGCGAGTCCTAAGGATGACTTTCCTCTACCACATATCGACATATTGGTGGACAATACAGCAGATCACGCGTTACTATCCTTCATGGATGGATACGCATGATATAACCAGATCAAGATGACCATAGAAGATATGCATAAGACCGCCTTCAATATTCAATAGGGAACCTATTACTACACAGTTATGCCGTTTGGGTTAATTAACGTCGGAGCTACATACCAACGCACCGCAACTACACTCTTACATGACATGATGCATAAAGAAGTTGAGATATACATAGATGACATGATTGTCAAGTCCAAGGACAGAGAGGGGCACATTGTGAACCTTCACAAATTCTTCCCAAGGCTACGGAAGTACAACATGAGGCTCAATCCTCAGAAATGCGCATTCGGAGTAACATCCGGTAAACTTCTGGGATACGTTGTTAGCCAACGAGGAATAGAAATAGACCCTTCTAAGATCAAAGCTCTAATCGAAATGCCGCAAACTCAAACAGAGAAAGAAGTTAGGGGATTCTTAGGTAAGGTGCAATACATAAGTCGATTCATATCGAAACTTACCATGATTTGTGAACCTATCTTCAAGAAGTTAAAGAAAACAGATCACACCATGTTGGATGATGACTGTCAGAAGGCTTTCGACCGAATCAAGGAAATAATAGCCAAACCACCAGTGCTCATGCCACCTCAACGAGATCAACCTCTTGGTTTATATCTCAAGGTAACTGAAACGGCCATGGGCACCATGCTAGCTCAAACCGTAGGAAAAGAAGAAAGAGTTATCTACTACCTTAGTAAGAAGTTCTTGGAGTATGAGTGCAAATACACACCACTCGAGAAGACATGCCTCGCTCTTGTGTGGGCAACGAAGAAGCTACACCATTACATGCTTAGCTACTCCATCAAAATATACTCCAAAATGGATCCTGTCAAATACCTCTTCGAGAAACCCGTTCTCAATGGACGCTTAGCAAGATAGACTTTGATGCTCTCAGAGTTCGATCTCAAGTATGTACCTGTGAAAGTTATAAAGGGGCGCGCCGTTGCCGAATTCTTTGCAGAAAATCCCATTAATGATACACAAACGATAGACACCTGGTCGTTTCCGGATGAGGATATACTCCAAACCGATGTAGACTCCTGGGACCTTTATTTTGATGGAGCATCGAACTTAAGAGGATTTGGAATAGAAGTGTTGCTCATTTCTCCTGAAGGCGAGCATACACCAATCTCTGTCAAACTCGACTTCGAGGTGACAAATAACGCTGCAGAATACGAGGCTTGTCTCATTGGATTACAAGAAGTAGTAGGTTTAGGCATCAAGAATCTTCGAGTGCATAAGGATTCATCTTTGATCATCAACCAAATTACGGGATCTTGGAAAAGCCGAAGTGAAAGCTTAGCACCTTATCAAGCAAGAATAGACCAAATTGCCCAATTCTTCGATCAAGTAACCTATCTACACCTACCTCGAGAGGAGAATCAATTTGCAGATGCTCTTGCAAAACTTGCATCTTTGATTAATATGTCGGATAGCATGGTAGAAATGCCTTTATGCATCGAACGACGGTCAGAGCCAGCTTATGTGCACCAAATCACCGATGAAGAGGAAATCACAGAGGAACCTTGGTTCCAAGCGATCCTAAACTTCAAACTCAACGGCACCTATCCACCGGATATGGACAAAACGGGACAACGCGCAATACGCTTACTAGCTTCCCAATACGTTCTCATGCAAGGAGATTTATACAAAAGAACACCTCTTGGTGTAATCCTACGCTGTCTTGATCATTCACAGGTACGGAAAGTGATGGAAGAAGTCCATGATGGAGAATGTGGCCCTCACATGAGTGGACCCATGATGGCAAAGAAAATCACACGTTTAGGGTATTATTGGACCATAATGGAATCCGATTGCATCAAATATGTAAGATATTGCCACAATTGCCAAATCTTCGGGAATGTGCAACATGTCCCTCTGTCATTACTTTACACCATGACATCTCCCTGGCCATTTTCTGCTTGGGGAATTGACATCATCGCCAAGATCACTCCAGCCGGAACAGGAGGTCATTGTTTCATCCTAGTAGCAATCGATTATTTCACCAAGTGGATAGAAGCGGCTTCCTACAGCAGTCTTACAGCCAAGAACGTGGCAAAGTTCATACAAACTAACTTCATCTATCGATAAGGTTGCCCACATGAGATCATCAGTGACAATGGATCACATTTCTAAGCTGAGACTGAGCAATTGCTAGCCAAGTATAAAATCAAGCATCACCAATCCTCGCCATATAGACCACAAACTAATAGTGTGGTAGAGGCGGCAAACAAAAACGTTGTCACAATTCTCAAGAAAATGAATGACAACTATCGAGATTGTCCAAGCAAGATACCTTTTGCTTTATGGGGATACCGTTCATCTGTTAGGACGCCCATTGGAGCCACCTCTTTCTATTTGACCTACGGCATGGAAGCTGTACAACCAGTCAAGCTAGAAATACCATCCTTGCGTATTTTACTTGAAAGTCAAATCCCAGAAGTCGATTGGAAGAGGGGTAGATATGAAGAACTCATCCTCCTGGATGAACGAAGATTGCGTGCATTACATAATGTGCAAACATATCAAGCACGTATCAAACGAGCCTTCAACAAAAGGGTTAAGCCAAGGAACATCAACGAAGGAGACTTGGTCCTCAAATCAATTAGAGCTCTTTTACCTGTCGATCCACGAGGAAAATTCAAACCCAAGTGGGTCGGGCCATTTCTAGTCAAGTCCATACTTCCAGAGGGTGCGGTTAGGATCACAGACGTAGATGGGAATGAATTTTCCAACCCGACAAACCTCGACCAACTGAAACGTTACTATGCCTAGAATAGGAGCAAAAACGCGCCTCACGTAACCTCACGTGTCGCTCTTGTGGCACGAAATAAACGGCCCTTGGCCAAGCTAAATAAAGCTAATGTCATCTTGCTCTTGCATTTTGACAATTTGTCATCCTCATATCATCAAATAAACTGAAATGCATTTTAGGAGTGAGTGAAAGCTCACGCTTATTTTCTAAGTTCATTATAAGCTCTTGCTTAGAACAATTATTCTTTTACATTTACTTGAACTACGCGCAAGGGTTTGATTTCATTTTTTAAATGAATACGTAAGCAATCCTTCACAAAATACAACCCATTAATTATTTTAAATGTAAATAGAAGGACATTTGCAAACGCATCTGGAATTCGACAAGAATAATGATAGAAAATCCCAACGGTTTCATAACCAACCAACCTCTTTGATTTCATTTCTTTTTATAATAATACGCTACATAATAGAAATAAAGCTAAAAAAAATAGGCTAGGATTCTAAAAACCCCACCTTCGTATTACAATAATAATAAACGCTTAGGCTATTCTTCCATTTTTCCTTTGCCTTTGTGTAACACCACTCAAATTTTCAATTTGTTTTTACTTTTAAATTTCGAAATTCGAGGACGAAGTTCATTTTAAAAGGGGAAGATTGTAATATCCTAACTATTTTGAAACTATTATATATTTTTAATATTAGTTTCTCTCAATAGTCTATTAACTTTGAGATTTTGTACCATTTATTTATCTTATAATAACTATTATTAGCCGTATATAAATAAACTAGATTAAAATAATTTCTTACATGTATGTGTTTGGACTTCGGGGCCACAAGTTACTACCTGGGCTGCCTTTATATACTTCTCTACAATTAACCCATATTTACCTGTTATTTATGCCGCAAAACTAGTTCGTGTGCAACTTGCTCTTAAACCCTATATTCATCAGTTTATTTCTTAGAATCGTGTTTTAGTGTGTCACCATCATCCCCTAACATCAATTGCTTATTTTCGTCTACCTTTCAAAAGATTAACCCTTTACCCTTTCGTCGTGATTTGAGATCCTTTGTTCGGTCTATTTTACCATCTTATCTTCCTAAATTTTAGTGGTGATTATTATTTTGGAGCGATCTTGTTAACTGTTTACGGGCTTATTTCTCGAGTAAATGTAACACGATTCTACCGATCCTAATATTTTTATTATTGCTTAAGATTGTATGATTACATGTTAATTCTATGTGTTTTATGTGATACGTCTGATTGTGGATTTATTAATTGATGTGCAATGATACATGATTAATATTAATTATAATAATAGCACTATTATATTTGGTATTAGTGCTAGGTAAATTAATGGTGAGATTCGTAAGGTAGATAATAAGAGAAGTTATTATACGAGATAACCAGTGGGTTAGTTTATCTGTTTTGTCATTGGTAATTAGGAATAATGGGATGTTTTACGGGTTTGGAAGTAATGATGGAAGTAATGATGGCATTGCATGGACACTAGTTATGTGGCTTTCAATCAAGTTATGCGTTTATACGTGTTTTCAAGGGATGAAGATTTCACTGCTATATATTTTTATAAGTTGTCGGTCTCTTGTTGATGAGCAAAGAGAGAATAAGTATATGGAGATTATGTTGGGTTGCTTCTGTATTGTGTTTAATTTGTCGATTTCTTTGACCTTGACTCGTGGGTGAGTAGCTTAAAGTATTGTACTTTAAGTGTTGAGCAGTTCCTTTCATGGAATATTTGACAATATCGATATTGAAATTGAGATGGAAATTGGTTACTGGTATTGAGTTATGAGTTATGGGGCCTTTGAGCCGAGTTATGTTTACGGTCCAGAGTGACCATGTTTATTGAGTTATTTGAGTTTGAAATCGATATTGAGATAATTCGTTTAATCTTTTATTTATCGTATTCGCCATTTAATTTAATTCCCGGGTCATTTATATAATTAGAGACGGGTTTTGAGTCGGGTTGGTTAAAATGGAAAACTGCTATATCGGGGAAGTTTCCATTTAAGGAAACTTTCCATGTTAGGAAGTTTCTATTTTTAGTAACCTTCTATTTGGGAACGGGAATAGTTAAGTAATCCTTTATCATTTATTTAATTTTTCAGAGGGCGAATTTGTTGTGGAATATTATTGAGCATCTGTCCATTTGACCGCAGAACTGAGGTAGGGAAATACACTTGACTTATTATCGTTGTTGTTGAATTGTGTGGACTTGTTTGTGTTTCATATGACCAAACTGTGAATGTTGACTTGATTCGTGGTTGTTGATTCATGTTATGATTCATATTCTAGAATGTGCTTGACTGAATTGATCGTATTGAGTATATTATCACAACATTCGGTAACCGACATGATTCTATGATTTACCAGTTCAATGATATACATATTGTGTTGCATTTATTTCTTGAGCATTCATATGCATTGGAGATGGAGGATGTTGTGATGACGTGGTGTGGTGGTGATGATGTTGTGATAAGGCCCAGGCGGGTTCTGCAGGACTTGCCCTGGTGTCCTCAGCTGCGAGCTGGCAGATCGGCTACGGTCGATATATAGTCTACCGGGGATCGGTATGGCTGGGCGTTCCGGGTTATGAGATATGAGTTGAGATGGAGGTGGAGGTGACGGAGGAGCATGCATATCATATTTTGTTGTTTCATTGTTTTCCCTACTCAACCTCGTGGTTGACCCTGTGTATTCGTGAACACCTGTGACGATCCAAATATTGGGGAGCAGACTTGACAGGTTTATGAGATAGGATGGGAGCTTGACGGGCGTGAGACACTGGATCAGAAGACTTAGTAGCTAGATCATCATTTAGAAGACTTTCACTTTTATTTATGTTAGTTCTTTGTAATTTGTTGTAAAAGAGGTTTTGTAAAAAGTTAAGTTAAAGAAATTATATCATTTGTATTGGAGTTCAATTTGTTATTCACTACCTCGGGAAACCGAGATGGTAACAGTCCAGTTTTTTAGGGAATGTCTTGCTAAAGGCTCCTTGATAAATCGGGGTGTCGGGTTTCCGAGATGGTAACACCCTTCTTTATCTGAGGAGTCCTAGTCCAGGCCCTTAAATAAATGGGGGTGTTACAAAGTGGTATCAGAGCGATCGATCCTCGGGCCTAAAAACAAATGAACAAAAATAATGAACATAGGAAGAGTCAAATCAAAATGAACCCAGACTAGTAACTGTTAGGAGCCCCCAGGATTGGAATGAGTTAGGGGCCCCCTCAAACCAAGCCACTGGCCCTTTCAGTCTAACCTGGTAACCCTTGAGTGATGCAGAGAGTGGGTAGTAACAAAATAAAGGATCAGACCTTGCCTATATTATACTAACAGTTTTTCAGGAGCGGAATGAGGTAAGTAATGATGTGATACATGGTTAAAGATGAGCAATGAAAGAGTATGGTTGATATTGGCATGCTGACTTATTTGAATAATTGAGTGAAATTTTAGTGTATGGATGACATGAGTTGTAAATTATGAATTATATGATGATATGCATGCGGCTTTCTGATCCCTGAACCCTTAGGTAGAGATATAATATAATGATATATTTAATGAGTTGATCATAGAGGCACCATAAGCTATAGCTACCTAAGAGGTTAGATGTAGGAGGGATATGACCATGATTGACTGGAATGGTTAGTAGAGCCAACCAGGCTATGTTGTTACAGGATGAAGAATCAAGTTAAGTCCTATGTGTAAAGCTAGTAGACCGAAACGGGTGTCGTGTCCGTTGATAATTATTTTGCCGTTATTCTAAGTGTGTATATACTTCTTGTTGAATGTCTTATTCTTTGCAAGAGTTTACTGTTTTGCTTACTAGGCAAATGTGATCGAATTTTGAGATTTATAATTGTTATTATTCTACTAATTGCCTTAGCAATCCATGTCTAGTGATATGTGGAATGTGTTGCCCTAAGCCATGAATGTTATATAGTTGTGTGTTGAAAATTTCATGCCAATTTTTACGTCTAATTATATACATTTAATTTAGTTATAAGGTTAGTATTCAATAAGTGACACCTTAGTGATTTCTAGGATATATTTTCGTATTTGAATAAGTTGTGATTGTTACGATGAGAAACTAATGCATTGTCTATACATACATGATTATTGAGTTATTTAGCTGATTTTATTTTCGGTTTCGCAATCTTTACCGTTTTCTAGATGGCAATTACATGTATATGGTGCAACGTGATTTCTATGCCTCAAATGATATGTAACATGTGTTGGAGGAAGAATGGTTGTGTGATAATGTGAAGTAATTTAAAGGAACCAAAATTTTTAATAAATTCCAGAATGTTACCTTGTTTGTACAGCAATTTTGCCATTTAAAATGTGTTCTCAATATGATGGTGAAAATTTTATGTGTGATAACATTCTGATCTAGCTTTTCAATGCTTTTAGTTTCATGCTAATATGAACTATATTTTGAGAGAAATAAATATTTTAGTTGACAGTGGTCAGATTGTTACTGCACAGTTCTGTTTCGACCCATGTTTTTGGAAAAGAAACCATTTAAAACGTGTTTATTGTTTATGCATAATTCCAACTCTACTGTTTAGAATATTCATTCACGTTTTCAAAATGATAAGCCACGTAAAATCTTAACGAGTCGTTATTTAATAGTGCTTTTTGCAAGTTGCCCGATTTTCTGTCTAATTGCTGTAAAGTTTTTGTTCCGACCAACTGAGTTGTAAAATTTGTTATAAATGAATTTCTTAAGCTTTGCAATTGATTCTCTTTCCTATGATTAGTTAATTCATTATATTTCCTAAAAACGATAATAGCTCGCGAAATAGCTAAGCGGTTATTTAATTATGAATTTTGAAAGTTGTTGCATGATGTTTGATTGTTGAAATTGTAAGTTATGTGAGTTTCATATAAAAGTTTAATCAAATATGAATTATGTGATGTAACCATGTAATACTCGATATGAATTTCGTAGCATGAACGGTAGGCATATGATATGAGTATGAACCTTGTTATATGATAATATAATCTTATTTGTTTCGGTGAGTTTTATGTAAAGTAGTCTCAATTATACAAACGCTATTACATTGCTTGAATTTTGCCTAGTGTCTTTCTCTAAACTTTGATGTGCAAAAATATGGATTTTACTTCTATGATATGATTATTGATATGAAATATTTTAATTCGTCAAGTATGAACTATGAGTTAGTTGATTGTCTACATTGATGTAAATGTGTTAATTTGGTGTCAAAGCATCCAAGTATTGTTACCTTGATTTTGTGTAATGCGTAGCATGAAATTGACAAGTGTGTTTTGTTGCTTGAAAAGTCGGATGCTAGTTGCCAGTATAGAGTAATTAGCTTATCAGATGATTTGTTTGTATTGTTTCAGTAATCTTCTTGAACATTGGATGTGGAATTTTATAATGGGGTTACGGGGACGTAACCATGTTTTAAGGAGGATAGGATTGTAAAATCTTGATGGTTTACGATCTGGCTAAGTGGTATGTTATGATTGGCTGACTGCGAATTTACCATGCATGGAGTCTGCTGTTTTAATTTGTTATTATTCGGTCAATGTTGTGGTTCTTTAAGTGCCACATACTTCTGTCGTATGTTCAACTTTGGGGACAAAGTTTCTTAAGGGGGATAGAATATAACACCTCGCGTTTTAGAGCTTATGTATATGTACTACTCGTGTTTGTCTTATGCTTGTGGATGTTTTGTTATCGTTACGGGGTGGCGAACTTCGGGGACGAAGTTCCTTTTAAGGGAGAAAGAATGTAACACCACTCAAATTTTCAATTTGTTTTTACTTTTAAATTTCGAAATTCGAGGACGAAGTTCATTTTAAAAGGGGAAGATTGTAATATCCTAACTATTTTGAAACTATTATATATTTTTAATATTAGTTTCTCTCAATAGTCTATTAACTTTGAGATTTTGTACCATTTATTTATCTTATAATAACTATTATTAGCCGTATATAAATAAACTAGATTAAAATAATTTCTTACATGTATGTGTTTGGACTTCGGGGCCACAAGTTACTACCTGGGCTGCCTTTATATACTTCTCTACAATTAACCCATATTTACCTGTTATTTATGCCGCAAAACTAGTTCGTGTGCAACTTGCTCTTAAACCCTATATTCATCAGTTTATTTCTTAGAATCGTGTTTTAGTGTGTCACCATCATCCCCTAACATCAATTGCTTATTTTCGTCTACCTTTCAAAAGATTAACCCTTTACCCTTTCATCGTGATTTGAGATCCTTTGTTCGGTCTATTTTACCATCTTATCTGCCTAAATTTTAGTGGTGATTATTATTTTGGAGCGATCTTGTTAACTGTTTACGGGCTTATTTCTCGAGTAAAGGTAACACGATTCTACCGATCCTAATATTTTTATTATTGCTTAAGATTGTATGATTACATGTTAATTCTATGTGTTTTATGTGATACGTCTGATTGTGGATTTATTAATTGATGTGCAATGATACATGATTAATATTAATTATAATAATAGCACTATTATATTTGGTATTAGTGCTAGGTAAATTAATGGTGAGATTCGTAAGGCAGATAATAAGAGAAGTTATTATACGAGATAACCAGTGGGTTAGTTTATCTGTTTTGTCATTGGTAATTAGGAATAATGGGATGTTTTACGGGTTTGGAAGTAATGATGGAAGTAATGATGGCATTGCATGGACACTAGTTATGTGGCTTTCAATCAAGTTATGCGTTTATACGTGTTTTCAAGGGATGAAGATTTCACTGCTATATATTTTTATAAGTTGTCGGTCTCTTGTTGATGAGCAAAGAGAGAATAAGTATATGGAGATTATGTTGGGTTGCTTCTGTATTGTGTTTAATTTGTCGATTTCTTTGACCTTGACTCGTGGGTGAGTAGCTTAAAGTATTGTACTTTAAGTGTTGAGCAGTTCCTTTCATGGAATATTTGACAATATCGATATTGAAATTGAGATGGAAATTGGTTACTGGTATTGAGTTATGAGTTATGGGGCCTTTGAGCCGAGTTATGTTTACGTTCCAGAGTGACCATGTTTATTGAGTTATTTGAGTTTGAAATCGATATTGAGATAATTCGTTTAATCTTTTATTTATCGTATTCGCCATTTAATTTAATTCCCGAGTCATTTATATAATTAGAGACGAGTTTTGAGTCGGGTTGGTTAAAATGGAAAACTGCTATATCGGGGAAGTTTCCATTTAAGGAAACTTTCCATGTTAGGAAGTTTCTATTTTTAGTAACCTTCTATTTGGGAACGGGAATAGTTAAGTAATCCTTTATCATTTATTTAATTTTTCGAGGGCTTAATTTGTTGTGGAATATTATTGAGCATCTGTCCATTTGACCGCAGAACTGAGTTAGGGAAATACACTTGACTTATTATCGTTGTTGTTGAATTGTGTGGACTTGTTTGTGTTTCATATGACCAAACTGTGAATGTTGACTTGATTCGTGGTTGTTGATTCATGTTATGATTCATATCCTGGAATGTGCTTGACTGAATTGATCGTATTGAGTATATTATCACAACATTCGGTGACCGGCATGATTCTATGATTTACCAGTTCAATGATATACATATTGTGTTGCATTTATTTCTTGAGCATTCATATGAATTGGAGATGGAGGATGTTGTGATGACGTGGTGTGGTGGTGATGATGTTGTGATAAGGCCCAGGCGGGTTCTGCAGGACTTGCCCTGGTGTCCTCGTGTGAGGTGGCGGATCGGCTACGGTCGATATATAGTCTCAAGGGGATCGGTATGGTGGGCGTTCGGGTTATGAGATATGAGTTGAGATGGAGGTGGAGGTGACGGAGGAGCATGCATATCATATTTTGTTGTTTCATTGTTTTCCCTACTCAACCTCGTGGTTGACCCTGTGTATTCGTGAACACTTGTGACGATCCAAATATTGGGAGCAGACTTGACGGGTTTATGAGATAGGATGGGAGCTTGACGGGCGTGAGACACTGGATCATAAGACTTAGTAGCTAGATCATCATTTAGAAGACTTTCACTTTTATTTATGTTAGTTCTTTGTAATTTGATGTAAATGAGGTTTTGTAAAAAGTTAAGTTAAAGAAATTATATAATTTGTATTGGAGTTCAATTTGTTATTCACTACCTCGGGAAACCGAGATGGTAACAGTCCAGTTTTTTAGGGAATGTCTTGCTAAAGGCTCCTTGATAAATCGGGGTGTCGGGTTTCCGAGATGGTAACACCCTTCTTTATCTGAGAAGTCCTAGTCCAGGCCCTTAAATAAATGGGGGTGTTACAAAGTGGTATCAGAGCGATCGATCCTCGGGCCTAAAAACAAATGAACAAAAATAATGAACATAGGAAGAGTCAAATCAAAATGAACCCAGACTAGTAACTGTTAGGAGCCCCCAGGATTGGAATGAGTTAGGGGCCCCCTCAAACCAAGCCACTGGCCCTTTCAGTCTAACCTGGTAACCCTTGAGTGATGCAGAGAGTGGGTAGTAACAAAATAAAGGATCAGACCTTGCCTATATTATACTAACAGTTTTTCAGGAGCGGAATGAGGTAAGTAATGATGTGATACATGGTTAAAGATGAGCAATGAAAGAGTATGGTTGATATTGGCATGCTGACTTATTTGAATAATTGAGTGAAATTTTAGTGTATGGATGACATGAGTTGTAAATTATGAATTATATGATGATATGCATGCGGCTTTTCGATCCTCGAACCCTTAGGTAGAGATATAATATAATGATATATTTAATGAGTTGATCATAGAGGCACCATAAGCTATAGCTACCTAAGAGGTTAGATGTAGGAGGGATATGACCATGATTGACTGGAATGGTTAGTAGAGCCAACCAGGCTATGTTGTTCTGAGGATGAAGAATCAAGTTAAGTCCTATGTGTAAAGCTAGTAGACCGAAACGGGTGTCGTGTCCGTTGATAATTATTTTGCCGTTATTCTAAGTGTGTATATACTTCTTGTTGAATGTCTTATTCTTTGCAAGAGTTTACTGTTTTGCTTACTAGGCAAATGTGATCGAATTTTGAGATTTATAATTGTTATTATTCTACTAATTGCCTTAGCAATCCATGTCTAGTGATATGTGGAATGTGTTGCCCTAAGCCATGAATGTTATATAGTTGTGTGTTGAAAATTTCATGCCAATTTTTACGTCTAATTATATACATTTAATTTAGTTATAAGGTTAGTATTCAATAAGTGACACCTTAGTGATTTCTAGGATATATTTTCGTATTTGAATAAGTTGTGATTGTTACGATGAGAAACTAATGCATTGTCTATACATACATGATTATTGAGTTATTTAGCTGATTTTATTTTCGGTTTCGCAATCTTTACCGTTTTCTAGATGGCAATTACATGTATATGGTGCAACGTGATTTCTATGCCTCAAATGATATGTAACATGTGTTGGAGGAAGAATGGTTGTGTGATAATGTGAAGTAATTTAAAGGAACCAAAATTTTTAATAAATTCCAGAATGTTACCTTGTTTGTACAGGCTGCCATTTAAAATGTGTTCTCAATATGATGGTGAAAATTTTATGTGTGATAACATTCTGATCTAGCTTTTCAATGCTTTTAGTTTCATGCTAATATGAACTATATTTTGAGAGAAATAAATATTTTAGTTGACAGTGGTCAGATTGTTACTGCACAGTTCTGTTTCGACCCATGTTTTTGGAAAAGAAACCATTTAAAACGTGTTTATTGTTTATGCATAATTCCAACTCTACTGTTTAGAATATTCATTCACGTTTTCAAAATGATAAGCCACGTAAAATCTTAACGAGTCGTTATTTAATAGTGCTTTTTGCAAGTTGCCCGATTTTCTGTCTAATTGCTGTAAAGTTTTTGTTCCGACCAACTGAGTTGTAAAATTTGTTATAAATGAATTTCTTAAGCTTTGCAATTGATTCTCTTTCCTATGATTAGTTAATTCATTATATTTCCTAAAAACGATAATAGCTCGCGAAATAGCTAAGCGGTTATTTAATTATGAATTTTGAAAGTTGTTGCATGATGTTTGATTGTTGAAATTGTAAGTTATGTGAGTTTCATATAAAAGTTTAATCAAATATGAATTATGTGATGTAACCATGTAATACTCTGATATGAATTCTGTAGCATGAACGGTAGGCATATGATATGAGTATGAACCTTGTTATATGATAATATAATCTTATTTGTTTCGGTGAGTTTTATGTAAAGTAGTCTCAATTATACAAACGCTATTACATTGCTTGAATTTTGCCTAGTGTCTTTCTCTAAACCTGATGTGCAAAAATATGGATTTTACTTCTATGATATGATTACTGATATGAAATATTTTAATTCGTCAAGTATGAACTATGAGTTAGTTGATTGTCTACATTGATGTAAATGTGTTAATTTGGTGTCAAAGCATCCAAGTATTGTTACCTTGATTTTGTGTAATGCGTAGCATGAAATTGACAAGTGTGTTTTGTTGCTTGAAAAGTCGGATGCTAGTTGCCAGTATAGAGTAATTAGCTTATCAGATGATTTGTTTGTATTGTTTCAGTAATCTTCTTGAACATTGGATGTGGAATTTTATAATGGGGTTACGGGGACGTAACCATGTTTTAAGGAGGATAGGATTGTAAAATCTTGATGGTTTACGATCTGGCTAAGTGGTATGTTATGATTGGCTGACTGCGAATTTACCATGCATGGAGTCTGCTGTTTTAATTTGTTATTATTCGGTCAATGTTGTGGTTCTTTAAGTGCCACATACTTCTGTCGTATGTTCAACTTTGGGGACAAAGTTTCTTAAGGGGGATAGAATATAACACCTCGCGTTTTAGAGCTTATGTATATGTACTACTCGTGTTTGTCTTATGCTTGTGGATGTTTTGTTATCGTTACGGGGTGGCGAACTTCGGGGACGAAGTTCCTTTTAAGGGAGAAAGAATGTAACACCACTCAAATTTTCAATTTGTTTTTACTTTTAAATTTCGAAATTCGAGGACGAAGTTCATTTTAAAAGGGGAAGATTGTAATATCCTAACTATTTTGAAACTATTATATATTTTTAATATTAGTTTCTCTCAATAGTCTATTAACTTTGAGATTTTGTACCATTTATTTATCTTATAATAACTATTATTAGCCGTATATAAATAAACTAGATTAAAATAATTTCTTACATGTATGTGTTTGGACTTCGGGGCCACAAGTTACTACCTGGGCTGCCTTTATATACTTCTCTACAATTAACCCATATTTACCTGTTATTTATGCCATAAAAACTAGTTCGTGTGCAACTTGCTCTTAAACCCTATATTCATCAGTTTATTTCTTAGAATCGTGTTTTAGTGTGTCACCATCATCCCCTAACATCAATTGCTTATTTTCGTCTACCTTTCAAAAGATTAACCCTTTACCCTTTCATCGTGATTTGAGATCCTTTGTTCGGTCTATTTTACCATCTTATCTGCCTAAATTTTAGTGGTGATTATTATTTTGGAGCGATCTTGTTAACTGTTTACGGGCTTATTTCTCGAGTAAAGGTAACACGATTCTACCGATCCTAATATTTTTATTATTGCTTAAGATTGTATGATTACATGTTAATTCTATGTGTTTTATGTGATACGTCTGATTGTGGATTTATTAATTGATGTGCAATGATACATGATTAATATTAATTATAATAATAGCACTATTATATTTGGTATTAGTGCTAGGTAAATTAATGGTGAGATTCGTAAGGCAGATAATAAGAGAAGTTATTATACGAGATAACCAAAGTGGGTTAGTTTATCTGTTTTGTCATTGGTAATTAGGAATAATGGGATGTTTTACGGGTTTGGAAGTAATGATGGAAGTAATGATGGCATTGCATGGACACTAGTTATGTGGCTTTCAATCAAGTTATGCGTTTATACGTGTTTTCAAGGGATGAAGATTTCTTTGCTATATATTTTTATAAGTTGTCGGTCTCTTGTTGATGAGCAAAGAGAGAATAAGTATATGGAGATTATGTTGGGTTGCTTCTGTATTGTGTTTAATTTGTCGATTTCTTTGACCTTGACTCGTGGGTGAGTAGCTTAAAGTATTGTACTTTAAGTGTTGAGCAGTTCCTTTCATGGAATATTTGACAATATCGATATTGAAATTGAGATGGAAATTGGTTACTGGTATTGAGTTATGAGTTATGGGGCCTTTGAGCCGAGTTATGTTTACGTTCCAGAGTGACCATGTTTATTGAGTTATTTGAGTTTGAAATCGATATTGAGATAATTCGTTTAATCTTTTATTTATCGTATTCGCCATTTAATTTAATTCCCGAGTCATTTATATAATTAGAGACGAGTTTTGAGTCGGGTTGGTTAAAATGGAAAACTGCTATATCGGGGAAGTTTCCATTTAAGGAAACTTTCCATGTTAGGAAGTTTCTATTTTTAGTAACCTTCTATTTGGGAACGGGAATAGTTAAGTAATCCTTTATCATTTATTTAATTTTTCAGAGGGCGAATTTGTTGTGGAATATTATTGAGCATCTGTCCATTTGACCGCAGAACTGAGTTAGGGAAATACACTTGACTTATTATCGTTGTTGTTGAATTGTGTGGACTTGTTTGTGTTTCATATGACCAAACTGTGAATGTTGACTTGATTCGTGGTTGTTGATTCATGTTATGATTCATATCCTGGAATGTGCTTGACTGAATTGATCGTATTGAGTATATTATCACAACATTCGGTGACCGGCATGATTCTATGATTTACCAGTTCAATGATATACATATTGTGTTGCATTTATTTCTTGAGCATTCATATGAATTGGAGATGGAGGATGTTGTGATGACGTGGTGTGGTGGTGATGATGTTGTGATAAGGCCCAGGCGGGTTCTGCAGGACTTGCCCTGGTGTCCTCAGCTGCGAGCTGGCAGATCGGCTACGGTCGATATATAGTCTACCGGGGATCGGTATGGCTGGGCGTTCCGGGTTATGAGATATGAGTTGAGATGGAGGTGGAGGTGACGGAGGAGCATGCATATCATATTTTGTTGTTTCATTGTTTTCCCTACTCAACCTCGTGGTTGACCCTGTGTATTCGTGAACACCTGGGACGATCCAAATATTGGGGAGCAGACTTGACAGGTTTATGAGATAGGATGGGAGCTTGACGGGCGTGAGACACTGGATCATAAGACTTAGTAGCTAGATCATCATTTAGAAGACTTTCACTTTTATTTATGTTAGTTCTTTGTAATTTGATGTAAATGAGGTTTTGTAAAAAGTTAAGTTAAAGAAATTATATAATTTGTATTGGAGTTCAATTTGTTATTCACTACCTCGGGAAACCGAGATGGTAACAGTCCGGTTTATTAGGGAATGTCTTGCTAAAGGCTCCTTGATAAATCGGGGTGTCGGGTTTCCGAGATGGTAACACCCTTCTTTATCTGAGGAGTCCTAGTCCAGGCCCTTAAATAAATGGGGGTGTTACACTTTGTCATTTTTATCATATTTCTTGTCCCGACCTCGAGTCGGACGTTCTTGCGCCACTTCAGACCTAATCACCAACGGTCTCTCTCGTGGTCTAGCCTTGCCATTCTTGTCAACCACCATCTCGACGGCAGGAGAAGTCTTCGGTTTCTTCGAAGGATGCACAACTCGAAACCCGGCTTCTTCCTCTCCCTCAGTCAGATGCTTCTCTTTCTCCTTTTCTACATCACGAACCTTGTAGTCAACAGGCTCGCGTTTCCTCAAACTCTCGCGCTCCTCCGGAGTAGTAGCTTTTCTCCACCGCAGATAGGAATCGGACACTCAGAGAGCACTAACAGAAGAGTTCAAGAACCACATATTTCTTTGAGCCCATTTGATGGCCCATTCTCTTCGACTCTCAGTAGTAAGCGCCACGGCAGTCTGCGGGACAGTGTCAAGCTTCGGAATCATCTGCTTCAATCTAACCTGCCTCATCAACCTCTCCGGGAAGATGCATATCATAAACTCCAAGCCAAGAATGCGCAAAGACCGGGTAGGATCCAAGGATGACACTCCAGTGACAGATTTAAGATGCCACCATGGTACGATCCATCTAATCAAGGGGCCATCATCACTCTTCAATTTGTTTTCCCAATAGTTGCAGACTCGAGTGAAGTCCACCATGTAGAGCCTAGTCCTCATTGCAATTGAGCGAGCATGATAAGCAGGAACATTAATTGGGGGCTCGATCAATCGAAGACGCTCCATAAGCCAGACCTACCCAAAAGCAGGTATTAGAAAAAAAAAAGAAAAAAAACGAAAAAAAAAGAAAAAAAAAAAGAAAGAGAAAAAAGGTTCTTTTACCTGCAAAATAATGGGACTTCCCAGATAAGGAAAGTCACGGTTGGCTTTCCTGTTATCTAACCCCAACAAGATCCTAGACACAGGCAAGCTGGGCTCCTGTGCAGCTCCATTTGCTCAGTCAGGCTCAAATAACGAGGATCACCTCTCAAATCCTCATCAACATGCCCCTGAAGGACATATAAATGTAGTAGGCAAAACCCGAATGCCCTTCGCCTGGCAACATAGGAAATAGTGGGATCTGCCCTATTGATGAATCGATCAATGAAGTCCAACATTCGCACTCCCTGTGAGGTCACAAGACGGTCCACCTCAGCTCTTGTCAACCCAAGCAAATCGCTAAACTTGTTCTTATATCCTTGAGAAGTAGAGGGAATAACATGCAAATGTTCCGGGTCCCAACCACCAATCGCAGCAATTTCTTCGGGAAATGGGCAAATGTCGCCTCCAAGGAAGGCAAATATGTGATAATTCGGGTCCCAATAATCAAGACAAGCATCTAGGAACGGTTTGACCACCTTGATCAACTTCAAGCTCAAAAGTGATCCAAAATTGTAAGCACCCATGTCGTGTTTCTCCACATTGGAGAACTCATTTGTCCATTCTTTTAGACGAATTTCGAGAGTATTCATGATGTATGCTTATTTTGAGAGCTTTATGTAATAAGACGAAGGAAAGACGGAACAATTATGTGAATAAAACCTCCCTCGATGTCTCTATTTATACTAAAAGGTGTTTCCTAAAATCCGTCAGGACGGATACACTGGGGAACAGGCGCAGCACTTGCTGCGCCTCTTCAAAGGAACGCAGCTCTTGCTGCGCCTCTTCCTCAGCCTTCTTTCTGTGTTTTTCTGCGTTGGATCTTTCCTAATTCCTCAAATAATAATTTCCTATTCATACGGGTTATTATTTTGGTAAATCCGTCAAATTGCCATGTTTCGTGTTTCCTAATTCCACAGGCACGCATTTCGAGGCAATATCGATATTTTCCTCATCTTAGCACGCTTATCCATTTCCTTTTTTTAATTTTCTTTTGGGGAATCATTTCACCAATTTAATTTATTTATTTTCAAACTTATACATTTCTTTTTAATTTTCTTTTTGGGGAATCATTTTTCTCCTGTTCCACATTACATTTCAAACTTATATGTTTCTATTTTTTCCTTTTTTTAGGGGGTAGCCCTCTCTACCGTCCGATCATTTCCAGCAAATTTTTTACATTTTTTGTTTTGCGCTAATTTAGGCCATGTGTACAAATGTATGTTCTATGTGATTTCTGTGTAAATTTCGGCAGCATGACGGCATAAACCGTCATCTACCAAACCTGTTCAAAGCTAACCTGCAGGTACAAACAAAGCAACCCAACAACAAAGGTACTCATGCCATCATATATACAACCAAGAGGGGATATGTACACCAAACTGGGGGCTCGAGCCCCAAAACAAAATCCGAATGTCCGAAACGTGGGTCCTAAAAATGTAAAAAATGTGCAAAATACAGCCGAAGACAAAAAAAACAACAAGCAAACTACTGCGGGTCGCCGCCTAGCTCAGAAACTCTCGCCTCGAGAGCAGCAACCTCGGCGTCACGGACCTCGAGCTCCCTCAGCAGACGAGATGTCTCCTCCGGAGACTGGGCAAGCTCACGCTCCCTCTTCAAACAATAAGAATTAGCTCATGTCAATCATTTCAAACAATAAGGTAAGTTAGAAAATTCGAAAATAAAGTAAACGGAAGGTTCATACCTGACGTCCTCGACCGCCAACAAGTGCCTTGATGGCAATAGCCCGCAGCCGGTTGGCTACCCTTCACAAAGCCACGAACCGGTATGGCGCAACCTGTATTTAGAAAGAAGAGATTCTTAACGATTGGACAAACTCAAGCAAATGTGTTCTTATACCAAATTATACAATTTAGGAGCCTCACCTTCCGAATCAGATGCTGCCACTCGTCTAGACCAGCATCTCTCACCGCCGCATCAAAGTCGCAAAGCTCGGAGATCGTCGTCATCCCCGTCGCGTCAGTGTACTCAAGGGTCTCGGGGTACTCTAGGGGCTCGATGCCCGCCGCCTCGACCTCCTGCAAAGTCAAATGATTTCCATTAACTGATGATCATTCATCATGTTCTCAAAATGATCAAAAGTAAGAGTAAAACACTTACCACGACCCTCCAGTACGCCAACCTTCCGTCGAGGAACGCCGAGTAGTCCTCACCAGGAAGAAGGAGGCCGTCACCACCAATGCCTGCCAGGTCAGCCTCCCTCTCAGCCTCAGAAGGCTCCCTGAACATCGTCCAAGGAGGATCGATGAGAACCGTCAAGACATCCCAAGAGCACTGACGAGCCAAACGCTCGCCCAAGTACCACAAAGGACCCATCGACGTCCTAAGCAGCAACCGGCTTGAGCTCCTAGGTCGAAGGACCTCAGCCACAAAGGGAGGAGCACCAGCGTAGTCCACCCAAGGCCTGGGCACCCACTAAGAAAATCAAACGAAGGGTCATTCTTATGATCAGTTCTGAAAAGTAAAGAAGAAAGACAAACAATGCAAGGTGAAATATTCACGCCGTCCAACTGAAGAGCGTTCACCTCCCGTCGACAGACATCGTGAAAGGAACACCGGCTCCTCGTATGGCACATCACCTAATCCCTCATAACGGGATAGGCCCTCTCCACCGGCTCCGTCCTCTTGGGCGCAAGGCTCCGAAAAACGGAGTACAACCACGCCTGTAAAACAAGATAGTCAACAACGATGTTTCGTGATTCGATAAGAAAAGGAAATGATCTTTCATGAAATGAAATGAAGGTTCATACCTCAAACAACAGTCCAGGGCCAACAGCGGCAGGAGAAGTCCCCTTCTCCATCAACTCCGGACGAACCATGGCCCTCATAAAGTGAATGAGGACTGCAAAAGCAACAATGACCCAGTCCCAACGGCCTAGGTCGCTCAGGTCAGAAAGAAAGGGAAGGAGCTTCGTCGAAAGCCTCTCTCCCTTGTCTGATCGAAGACAGGAACCACCAGAGCCACAAGTGGACTCTCTGCTCTGCATTACAGAGAGGAGTAGCCGTTTCCCTCCCCTCGATCACCACCGACGTCAGGGTCTTCCCCGCAAAATAGTCCCGAACGTAAGAACTAAGAACTAATCCGGGCACCGCAGCAGCCTTCGACATCAAGTTCCAGCCGATCAATCTCCTAGCCTCAGCCGAGTCTACCCTCATGGCTGTCTCCGGCCACTCCACCACCTCAGTCCCACACGGCAAACTAGAAATCATGCCGTAATCCTCCAACGTGACCCCCACCTCGCCAAAAGGCATGTGAAATGTGGACGTCGTGTCCCAAAACCGATCCAAGAAAGCTCGGACCAGGCTGCGGTTAGCCCGAAGCTTCCTCCTCGTGATATCCCTCCAAGCCTGCACCAAAGCACCGAACGCTCCCCGCTCGATGATGGCTCGCTCCTCAGCCGATAGCCTCTCGTAGCACCCAATCGCCGTCATGTAGCCCGAGAACGATCTGATGTTCCCGGGCTCCTATTTAGATTCGAAACAAAAGCTATCTTTAGCTTGAATGAAGAAGAAAAGGAATAACAAAAAGAAATGAAATAAGATGACTGAAGAGTAATGAGTTCGATTTACCAAGCTCTTCACCGTCCTGTAGGACAGGTGACCCTCTGCAGCCCAAAGTAGGTGTCTGCTGTCCCAAGTCTCAGCCCACGCAGGTGCTCTCCTCGGCTAGCGACCACCCCGTCCAACGCTGGCCCGTCTCGGGGCCTCCTCCTCCTCAAGAACCTCCTCTTCAAGGACCTCGTCCTAAGCAGCCGTCACCGCGGCAATAAAAGCCTGCTCTAACGCCTCCTCAAGCGTACGAGAAGGATCAAGAGTTGTGTCCACGTCCATGGGAGCTCTCCCTGACGTAGAAGCCTCATCACCTGCAAAATTAAAGTGAATTTAGGCCGCGTCAAGTGACGCAACCCTTAATTAGGGGATTTTTGAGTTTTCGGAGCTCCGAAATCGCTCTTTTCTCGCCATCTTTGGCCATTTTCCCACAAACCCGACCGCTCATGTGGTAACTTGGGTCAAGTCAAGCCTAAGTTGAAGCCTAGTCATGGGTTCGAGTCAGAATTTCGACAGCATTTCGTTATAACGGCGATTATGCTCTAGAAAAGTGTCCTGAAAATGCCGTCACAAATCAAAATTCCGAGATGATAGGAAGTTTACCCATCATACATGGATTCCAAATATCAAGTTTTGTCACAAATGGGAAATCCTAAGGCTATTTTCGAAGCGATTTACGGTTTAGCTGTGAGACCGTCTCAATTTCACTCAAATGCTCAAAACTCAACGAAAATTCAAAACAAATACATGGTTATGATCCGTATACTAGCAATTAGCCATTTACAAGGTCAATTTTGCAAGGCAAAATCATTTGGGGGCAAAGCCCCAATTTTTCGACATAATTGGGGTTGAAAACCCTAATTTGTCGGTCCAATTTGATCAAGTATAGACGATTAATGCGAAAATAATACTCATACCTCGATTAGTCATGACAAATGCAAGCTTTCAATCAGCGAGAAATGGTTGGAATTTAAGAGAGAAATGGATGATTTTGTGTTTCGAAATAATGAAATAAAACCCCTGTTTCATCGGGTTTTTACTCAGGAATGCCACTCCCAGGAAAAGACGCAGCAGGTACTGCGCCTCTTCCAAGGGATGTAGCTCTTTCTGTGCCTCTTCCTCAATTTTCCTCCATATGAATTTTTGAAGATTCGTTATTTTGTGGGCCCATCTTTGGTGCGCCTCTTCCTTGATGTCATATCACATATTTGGTCCGTTTGACATTTATTCTTCGCCCGGACCCGTATTTCCAAGCCAACTGCAAACTGTCACCATATTTTTACCAAGACCTTGCTTGTCACAATGAGCGAATATTCTCTGACAGGTGTTTCGACACACCTTTATTATGTTCCCCCAGCGAGAGTTCACGACAGACAATCATCCCTCTCGAGACATGGAGATCAGTTCCCGATTATGTTCCCCCAGTGAGAGTTCACGGATAGGCAATCGTCCCTCTCGAGACATGGAGATCCACATCGACCCCAAGCTCTTCCGAAGTTTGTTTGAAGCCGACCCAAGCAGATTTCTCCCAGCAGTTCCTGATTACGTCCTGCTGCCTCCTCCCAATATCGTGTTTTGTTTCCCCTGGAGTTTCAAGGAATTTCAGGTATGGTCTCTTCTTATGGCTGGCAAGCTTCCTTACGTAGTCTAATGGACTTTAAATGACCCTCACCGATAGTCGACAGAATCTAAAATGTTCCCGACGACAGGTCGTTGGCTCAGACCCCTTGAGCCGCCTCGCGTCGCCATAGTCGTCAGGTTGTAAACTTCGATTGACCTGATGGCTATACTTTTACTTTCGCCTTGTCCAAGCCTCAGTCAAAGTGGGGGCTCTGTAGATACCTCATTTATGCACCTCCCGCAAACCACCCGGTGATGATTGGGCCGCATGTTTGGTATACGGAACGATTTGTGACAGTTCGTAAGTTTATTGTCAAGTGATCACTCAAAAACTTGTGTCTACCTCTTAATTGTCATCTACGTGCCGATACGGTTGTTTTGGCAGTAATTAGAGTACATTTGGAGTCCGGGTCAAAAAATCATCTTCATTTTCTAATAACCAAGTCAGAATGTTCTGGAATGTTCCGGATATTTCTATTCCATATTTTTCAATCTTTTGATCTTTGGTAAAATATCTCCCGTAATATTCACACAAAATATTAAGGAAACGATTAATCCTCTATTCCATAATAGAAACGCGGAAATATTTCTTCCACAAGAGGAAACCACTGAGGAAAGGACGCAGCAAGTGCTGCGCCTTTTCCAAGGGACGCAGTGCCTGCTGCGCCTCTTCCTCAGTCCTTTCCTGCGTATTTTTCGTGTCTTTTCGAGATTCACTTCCAAAGTTTCTCCGAAAACCATATTTCCTCCGTGTGATTAGTATAAATAGATACCTTCGGCCTCACATATTTCTCACGCGAGTGTCCGCCCTTCTCTTCTCCCTTTGCATTCTAGACCACGTTCTTACTTTTTGGCGTCTACGTGCTTGAAATTTCGACCACGTAAGCTCGGATCCTTCTGAGTACCAGCCTCGTTTTGCATGACCGGCCAATTTGACCAACTCCACATCATTCAACATTAATCAATCTTATTCGTTTTCCTCCTAGAGGGCACTTTCGTCGTACATTCGAGTCGAGCATCACTAAACGTTAACTTAGTTCATCTCGTTTCGTCAAACATGTAAGTCTGAGGGTGTAAATCCGTCTTTTGTTTCTAGTTCTTTATTATCGTAATTAATATTGTAAGATTTATGTCGAAATTATTCTTAAAACCGATTTCTAAAACCTTGTTTAAAAACCCTTTTTACGGATTATCAGAAGACAACCGTCGAGAAAGGACGCAGCAACTACTGTGCCTCTTCGAAGGGACGCAACACCTGCTGCGCGTCTTCGTGAGGCTGCCGCAGTTCTTGCTTTCTTTCTTCTTCCTTTGTCTTTTGTTCGCCCTTTTGTTTTTTCGCTTTGTTATCAATTGTTCATTGTTTCATTAACATAACAATTTGAATATGATATTTTTGACCTGTAATTCATTAATCATCAATAATTTATCAGCATTTAAATTCCCGACTTAAATCCCTTATAATTCATATTTGCGGGTTTTCGTCATTAAAGTCAATTCGGGTTTTAGAGATTCGATTTACCCATATTGAATCTCTGGAATTCATCTTTGATATACTTGTATCTATTGCTTACCGTCACCATCATTAGTTCGTCATTAATAACTTGTTTAACCTAATTATTTGTTTGGTTTGTTTAATCCTTTAATTAGTCTCATCTTGTAAATAATTCGTTCTAATCAGTTTCAATCATGTTTTATCGTTTTTATGACCTCATCCACATGTAAATAATATGTTAATCACTTTCATCCGAGTCAAATACCATTAATCGACCATTAAATTCACCAATGAACATTAATGAGATGCGGTTCCTCACAGCCAGAACTCAGCCCAGGAACAGACGCAGCGACTGCTGCGCCTCTTCCAAGGGATGCAGCTCTGCTGTGCCTGTTCCCGATTGATTTCTGTCGCTGAACTCCCGTTTCCGCCTTGACCTAGTTTGTTAATTACGTATTTAATTAACTATTAATCGTATTATCATCCATAATCTGTTCGTTTATTCATTTATTCTTTCTTTTCTAAAACCATCCGTTTTAAATGTATTTTCGACATAAATCATTAAATCCGATGTAATTATTGTAATTTTCCTTTATTGTATTATTATTGTATTTCTTTTATTGTATTGTGTATGCTCTCACATGCAATTAACCTAAATTTCTACATCGACATTAATTGTATGTTAAATTACGTGTTAACCGACTTAGTTAATTCTCACATGCTAGGATTAATTTATTGGATGTTGCATTGCATGCATATAAATCGACAATATATCGAGTATGAATAACTTCCATAATCATTAGTAGAGGCCGCTATCAAGGCGGGCGGGATTACGTGTTCGATCAAAAGAGCTTCCTAATACGTACCCTCACCCCTTACTCCAGATCTCTGTGAACATCCGTGTTCATTGGCATCCACGAGAGTCATTCTAGACATAGAATGCTAAGGGTAACGAGTGCTTAGTGTTCATGTCATTACTTTGTGTCTTGACATGACACGAGGTATTCGAACGGTTTGCAATTTTCCACAATAAATTGGTGGCGACTCCAACAAATGCAAAACAAACAAAGAGGAAAAGCTTGCTTCGCTTTTCGCCCCCGTGGGCCCACGTCCACATAAAGACGGAAGATTTATATCGATTTGTGAGACAAATTGTAAAATTGGAATGGACCCATGTGAGGACACATTAGACGGTTCAAAGTTGTGAGTGGAAGGACCGTGATTTATTTTCATGCATGCTTTTTCTTCCACTAAACTTTGTTCTTCCCAATTAACTTTTATTCTATTCAAAACCCACTTTCATTGGGTTATAAAAAGGAAAGAAAAAACACTCCCCATAAGACCCCATTGAACCGTCCAAAGTATGGTGGACAACAACACTTGTGTTGTTCATTTTTCCACTCAACTTTTGCATGTGGAAAATTCTAGAGTACATCTCTCTAAAATCCAAGGAAAATCAAATTACTAATTGCTAGTAATAAATATTAAATATTTACTAAGTTTGCTAGTAATATTTACACATTATCAAGGGTGTCCTAAATAATATATCTAGTTAATATATATTTAGGATTTTGGGTAAGTTCTTGGGTGCGATTTGAGAGGAGGCTTTCTCTTCGGAAGCTTGGATTTATGGAGGATCTTGCCATATATTGAATAGCTCAAGAACAACCAAGATGGTGATCTTGTTGTGCCCAATATTACCATTCTCAATGTAAGGAAAATTGTATTCTTCTTCTTTTATATTTTAATGCTCATATATTCCATGCATAATGCATAGATCCAAAGATTTCTAAAATAAAGAAATTTTGATAACCTAATTAGAGAGGTCTAATTTGGGGTTATGGTCTTTCAATTGGTATCAGAGCTTTGGCTTGTATTATGCATGTTAATTTTAAGCATTTTTATCTAATTATGAGATAATTTAAAATTAAAAAAAATGGTGCTAAAATGAAGATTTTTGCATAAAACGTTTTGCATGCATACCTTCTGATCTCAAATGATTTGTGGTCAAATTTGGTGAGTTGTGGAATTATTTTGCTATTTATTATCATTTTTATAGAAAACCGAGTCGAAAATATCGTATTTTGGTTAAGAGGTTAACTAAAATAGTTAAACTTGGATTCTGACCTTGAAATTTTTATATGTTATCACATGCAATTTTTACAAATGTTCTGTAAAATTTCATAAAACGTTATGAAGATTTGCATGTTTAATGATTTTTAATGGTTAAAAATCGATAAAAATCGATTATTTTATTCAAAAATAATAAACGGAATTTTCTGGGTATGACAATTTTTGGTATATTTCAAAATATATTTTATATGATAAAAGTGAAATTTAGAAAAAGTTTTCACACTTTTTGATATTTATTGGATTTTATTCGATAAAAACCGATAAATATGGATATTTTTGTTCATAAAATTAATTCAAAATTTTTGGACTAAATTTTTGACCTTTTTAGGTCCCTAGAAGAGTTCCAGAATGTACAAATTTTGTGTCAAAATTTTGTAATGGTTAAAATTATTTTTGAATTGTTTGTCAAGTTCGTGATAAAAACCGATTTAAATAGCACATGGATAATATCAATTCAAACTAATTCTTATTAAGAAATTATTGTGGACTAATTTTGAGTTCTAAATCAGTTTAGACAATTAATTTGAGCATAAATGAGATTTAAGTGTTGATTATTGATTTTTAACGGGTAAAAATCGATAAATTCCACAAAACCGAGCTTTTTTAAAATGATTATGCTAAAGGGGCGATTTAGGCATGAAAGTTACAGCATTTTATTTATTTTATTGTTGAATGAATGAACGTCATTTATTTAATTATTTATGCAATTTTTTGTACCTAGTATGACCTAGTTTATTTTTAATCGTTATTTCCCGAAATGTATGGGAATAACGATTTGTTTGTAATTTAAATACGATCTCGTATTGTCGGTTTGTAATTAATTAATAGTTATTTATTTATTTAATTAATTAATATATAATAGGAATAGCTATGTAATTTGATTGTAATAGTTATTTTTACCGGCGTTTCCAAAACACGGATTTTACATCGAGACGGAGTCTATTTTGGAAGAGGTTCCAAATCCCACAAGACGGTGTATTCTTGAAAGAGGTTCCAATGAAGATGTTAGGGACCAAGGAGTTGGTTTCCGAATATGTAATAGTCTAGTTAATTTGATTAGCTAGGTGGCCATACTAGGATTTATCCGTTTTTGCATGTTTTATTTATTTTATGCTAGTTCATCATGCCGAAATCGCCACACATGCATTTTATTTGGTTTCATGCTTTTATCTTTCTATTGTCGATTTAAAGTTATCGAAGATTCACCTAGTTAGTTCACTTAAAGGAGAATGATAACTAATTGACAAGATCTCTCACATTCTTTTAGTTTAAAATTGAGATTAGCCTTACCAATTATTAACACCTATGAATCTCTTGTTCATTAGAGCCACGCTCACCCAAGCGGGATGTTCTCTTTCTACCTCGGGTAAGTAGGGTGATAAGGGTTATCATGCGCCAAAATTGGTTGGACTCAACGGGGTGTAAGACGGTCTTGTATTCCGGGGCTAGTAGATGGGTTTGTAGAAATCCGTCGACCAAGAGTTCTAAAGGTATAATTTGTCAAGCGTTGACTTACCGAATTTACACAATTATGGGATGTTTCGCCCAAGCGATGCCTATTTTTGTCTAAAGACGGATCTTGGAATCATTTATATAATTAAGTGAGGGATCATTATAAATGGACTTCATAAAAAAAAGTTTATCAAGTTTTTAAAACATTGAATGTTAATTTTTTCCTATTTTTCGCTCATTCTCATAAATGTATTTACTATGACATCGCGCATTTCATCCTCTTTTCATCCTCTATTTATTATTTTATTCGTTATCGTTCTCTCATAGATAGCGGTTTCTTTTAAGGAATTTGGTAGCAATGATTGGAAATATGATTTACCAAATCACCTACATAGCTTATAACGAATTTTGCGATTATTTTACAACTAGCGTCCATACATATTAAAAGGGATTTCGTGTTGCAAACTCTTATTACGAGTTTAAAAGGGAGTCACATTTTATCAAGAGAGTCTTGATTTCGGAAGTGACACCTCCGTCATGATGATGACATATTAGTTTTAATTACTCAAGAGTAATTCAAAAGTTTGCGAAAAGAAGTTTCAAAAACACAAAGAATACTCCAACATGATACCGTCAAATGGCTCACTACGAGAAAGGCCAAATCGATTGTTTATGCGCTAAAGAGTTTAGGCATATGATGACAATTTAACGGTTAGGTAGTCCAATTTTGCAAGAAGTTGGGATTTTGCCACATGTTGCACTCACTTTATAGTAATTTACTCTTACTAAGTGTATAAATATCACGAATGACATGAAGAGAGGTCTTCATGAGATTCATTTTTGCTTGTTGAAGCAAAGAGGAATGTGAAAGTGAGTGGGAGTTAAGAAGAAGCAACCCTAGATGTATGCAATAGGACAAAGTTGAAGAAGACATCTACCCAAAGGATTGGCTAGTTCCACTATCTTGGTATGAGATACCAAGTACGTGTCATTTCTTTGTAAAGAAGTTTACATTAATTGATAAAACGTAAGACGTCTAGCATAGGACATTTTTATATCGAAATAATGCTAGAGTAGCAACGATTTCGATAGGGACAAATGTACCTAAATTTGGTTTTAATAGAATGTAATCATCTATGTTTATACATAGAAGGCATCACTCATGTGATTTAAAACAAAAGGTTGTACCTACTCTTATGATAACTTGGTGGTTGGTTTAGACCACACAAGTTAGAGGTATTTTACATTCTTCTCGAAAACTAAATATTATTCTATCTTGTAGATTTTAAAGTCTCTAATCCGGTAAACCCGATTGATCAAACCTCAAGTAAATTTGTTTAACGTGTAAATGATAAGCACATCGAACAACCATTTGATTGAGAATCTTATGTTGTGTGCGCATGAATAATTATGTTTTCTATTGCAAAAAAAGAAACACAAATAGTGAGGTGATTGACCATATACATACGGATGTGTAAGGCCAACAATAGGTTATATATACTTCGTTACTTTTACCGTAATGTTAAGTAGAATGAAAACTTCATATCTACTTAATAAGACATAAAAGTGATTTTTTGAAACGTGGAATATTTTCAAAATGAAGTAGTAAACCAAAAGCACGAAAAGATCAAAATGTTAATCGGAAATTTCAAAGTAATGACTTTGAAGGTCAAATGGGTAGTATCAAGTAATGACCTTGATGATCACTAAGAAGATTGTGAACCAGTTCACATATACCTCCTCCTAGGGACACCATAGAGTATGGTGTAGTCAAGAAGATAAACCGAGCTTTATGAGTTATAGTTTGAGGTTTTTCGCAATTTTGTAAACTAATTTCTCACTAAAATTTAAAACCCGACTATAATAGCCTAAATGACTCCATATGAGATATGGATAGGGAGGGTCCCTAACTTGTCATTTTAATACATTTGGGATCATAAATATTTATGTTCAGGACCAATTTATGTATTTATGAGGGTTATCCAAACTTGAACGACATGGTTTTTACTCCTTCGAAATGAGAACAGAGAGTTTGTGGCTCGTAATGCTGTCTTTCTAGAAAGATTTTCATTTTCTGAAAGACAAAGTGGAAGAAATTTTGAACTTACGAAAGTCCAAGAGCCACAAACTGAGTACAATGCAATAAGACATTCTTTATTGAGGCTCAGTGGTTATAAGGAGATAATATTGCGTTACTTTCCTAAAGTGGCGAATCTCCAACCCTCATCAAAGGCTTTTCTATAGTATGAACTCTATGTGATGGCATGACACCAAGCAATTCGTGATAAGGAAGGAGGCATGAGATGTTTTCGAGACTTAATTTGGAGCGAATACTTTGCACCAAATTAGGTTACCTTGATCCTGTCATAAAGGTTACATAAGATGTTTCAATTTTGAGTTGGTTACAGAGAGTTTGTGACAACCCAAATGCCTTTATCAATTCAAATGTTCTTAGCAATATTGCCTTTCATAATGATGAGATTTGACCAATGGATAATAAAACTTTCTCCTTGATTGTAACTCATGAAGGGAGAAGTTTTGTTGATCTTGTCAATGCTAAGAAGCTTAGAATGCTTGAAAGATCCCTTTTGTGATCTTATATACGTCAAGGAATTGGAACCTTAGGTTCAATCATGTCGTTAATCAGAATGATATTACTCGAGTTGTAGAGGTACCATGATGATACATGGAGTTTAGTGGGAGCTAAGGTGAGTTTCTTAGTCTAAATATGTGTTTGACATATTAGTGACTAGAAATATTCTCGGGTGAATACTTGAGAGTAGCATGGCACATCTTAAATATCCGGATCTAATGAGATAGATCTCCATGGATATTAGCATTTTAGTCAAGAGACTTATGTGATAAGATTTTTGACTCGTTCAAGTTGTATAAGACAAAATATGATCTCTTTTGCTTTCGCTGCAGGATCTATTAAATATGCTAAAAGCTGCTCTCGTCGGGACTTATCATATTGAGAATATGAGGTCATTACCAATCATTTCCTAGTGAGTGTCACTAGATGATTATCAAGAGCATCCTTGAGTACTTGAGAAGCACTGAGGATATACTCTTGTAGTTTGGAGGAATTTATGAATTTCGTGTAAAAGGGTTACACTATAACATTCCTATGTTTATAAGATGTTATGGGCCTAGTTTAGGAATGGTTAGCATATAAAAGTGTTATGTGCATAAAGAATAATATGTATAAGGAGTTATACATATATATGTAAGGAGTCATACATAAAAGATGTCATATAAAGGATGTGTATGTATAAGTGTTATACGTACAAATCACGAACGAAAACTAAGTACATTACAACATCCGATGTTGTAAAAGAGACATGTGATATCCGGAGTTTAATGGAACTAGAGTAGTTATGTTAGCCGAATATCGTCTCCCGAGAGACTGTGAAAATAGTGGGAGTCTTTGACTGGCTTTAGAACCATAGTCTAAAAACTTGTTTAGATATGTACTCAGAAAGGTTCTATGTGATGATAAGATTACATAGAACAAAGGAAAATAGCAATGGAAATTAGAGTGATGCAACTGTTGCTAATCCTCTAACTAAAGATGTTGGCATAAGATAGACATGATGGTTGTGTTATCTCAATGTGATTGAGGAGTATACCTAAATTGCTGAAAATCGTTATGTAAATATTAGATAGAGTATTAATATTTATGTAAGTGATGATCGCGTCGTTTGAGTCTCTTCAAGAACTCAATTATTCAGTTTTCACTGAAAACATTTAATACCTTGTTTATTCAAATTGGTTGTGGAGACAATGTTGAACCCCATTTCAAATGAATAGGATGAACATTGTATTAGTGCCTAGTCACTTAATGAGCTGACGTCTCGGAGTGACTAGATTGTAAGATGATTGATGTTGGGTTCAGCACCATAAGGTCATAGGGATGACTAGTCGTTTACATAGGCAGACTGTAGGACACTTTGCCGGGCAGTGACATATATAGAGTCCCTTAGATATATTGCAGATGCCTGGTCGTGGCAGGTACTTCTATGATATTCCTATGAGTCGATTCTTCAAACTGGAGACTATTATCTGAGCCAGTGCAGTTTTCGAGTGACTTTGGTTTTTGTCCTTGGTCGTATTGTGAAAGGAGGCCAAAGGGCATCTACTGGGTCATGGTGATCTGTATTGTGCAAAAGGATAAATAGGGCAGACAGGAATTGTCCGTCCACGTTGGGTTTATACATCTCTAGGCCACTCGAGGAGTTGTGACTGGGAAATGCGTGGCCACGCTCGGAAGTAATCTATGGTAGATTTTTCCGGTCTTGCAGTCACACTCCCGATCGAGAAAACCACTCTCGATATGTCCATGTGCAAGTGCGACCTGAAAGACACCTTGCATTGAGTGGGAGATGGTTATTAAGAGAATCGGTAACACACCCTTGTATAGTACAAGCAGTATATTGTTGAGATAAGGTGTTATCCACAATTGCGTGACCATATTAAATCTCATTAAGGAATATGCATGGGATATTCATTGTCAATACTAGTCAGCTGATCAACGTATATCGATAACGGTTGGCCAACTAGGGTTTGACGTTACTGTCGTGAGACGGCGGTGTTCAGCTGATCCCTTTCGGTCACACCTAAAGGAACGAGCCCCAACACGAAAACTAATTAATTGTATGAGATACAGTTTAATTAGTCCCTTGATAAATTGACTAAAAAGTTAGTCGATTAATTGATTTACAGATATATCGAGTTGTGAACTCGTGCCGCGAAAATTGTTATTTAATTATGCGATAATTGAATAATAATTTATTTGAGACGGGAATTAATGATTAAGCAGTTAATTGTTAAATTAGTAATAATTGACTAATGTGATTAGTATTAGTACGTAAACATGTGTGTAGCTGTACATATATATTTACGGAGTGTTTTTAAAGACGGAATTAATTGGGAAACGTTTTTAACATAAAAGATGCTAAAGACGGGAGATTTATATCGATTTGTGAGACAAATTGTAAAATTGAAATGGACCCATGTGAGGGCACATTACACGGTTCAAAGTTGTGAGTGGAAGGATCGTGATTTATTTTCATGCATGCTTTTTCTTCCACTAAACTTTGTTCTTCCCAATTAACTTTTATTCTATTCAAAACCCACTTTCATTGGGTTATAAAAAGGAAAGAAAAAACACTCCCCATAAGACCCCATTGAACCGTCCAAAGTATGGTGGACAACAACACTTGTGTTGTTCATTTTTCCACTCAACTTTTGCATGTGGAAAATTCTAGAGTACATCTCTCTAAAATCCAAGGAAAATCAAATTACTAATTGCTAGTAATAAATATTAAATATTTACTAAGTTTGCTAGTAATATTTACACATTATCAAGGGTGTCCTAAATAATATATCTAGTTAATATATATTTAGGATTTTGGGTAAGTTCTTGGGTGCAATTTGAGAGGAGGCTTTCTCTTTGGAAGCTTGGATTTATGGAGGATCTTGCCATATATTTAATAGCTCAAGAACAACCAAGATGGTGATCTTGTTGTGCCCAATATTACCATTCTCAATGTAAGGAAAATTGTTTTCCTCTTCTTTTATATTTTAATGCTCATATATTACATGCATAATGCATAGAGCCAAAGATTTCTAAAATAAAGAAATTTTGATAACCTAATTAGAGAGGTCTAATTTGGGGTTATGGCCTTTCAAAACCTACACTGGACCCAAAACCGACTCAAAAATTCAAATCCCAACTCTAACAACGAGTCAAACCGAGTCAAACAGAAAAAACAAACATCACAAAACTTCCATGTTAAGTATACCTGGTATACTTGAATGGTCAAGTACTACAATCATGCCATGCAAAACCTAGGATCGAACAAATCATGATTTTAATTGCGTGATAGTGACAAGACAGCTCGAAGACCCGCGAAATGGCTCGCGTCTCTTCGAGTAGTCCATGCGGCCACGTCGCTCAAAACGAACACAACCACCCATTTATCTATAAATACCCCTCAAATGCCACCATTTGAAGGTGCACGAGTGTCCGCCCCCTCATTTCTCCCTTAAAATTCTATACTCGACTTCTTAAGTCATAAACCGACACGTGTTTTCGACCTACCGATCGAAAATACAAGCCTTACACATTGTTTGGTACCGTCATCGTGCATTAAATCACTTGACCGACCATCTTGACCAACTACACCATCACTAAACTAAACAAAAACACTATTTACATTGCTAAAACGGTTTTTCAACCGAGTTTTCCGACCTAACAAGTCGTTACACTTTCGTCGATTTCCCGTCTCAAACCTAGCATGTAAGTATGAGGGTGTAATAATCCTCTTCTTTTATGTCCTTTTATCTGTTTTTATGACCTTAACATGCTAAAACATGTATAATATGGTCCAAAATACAGATCGGATGAGCCAAAACCGAGTTTTGACCAGAAACAGAAGGCCCTAGTCACCACTAGGTACCTCGCGCCTCAATTAGGTGCCCAGGTCAGAACACAAACGTGCTTGAGTTCATTCTTTCCATTTTTCATTTCATTTTACAACCGGTTTTTACTGTTTTAAATCATTTTTATGATAAATCTTTTAACCATAAAACATTTCACCCTTGGTTCCTCATACCATGACGGTTTAATTCGTGTTTCGGTGATAATATTTGGTTAATCACATTTAAAAAGGCATTTTAAAACCTTTTTATTCATTTCTTTACATTTTAAAACAAACATATTAGTCATACATGCACAAATCATCCTTAGTTGCACATACCATGTCGGTTTTAAACCTGAGTACGATGATAAACATTGACTAATTACAAACAACTGAACTTAATACAATTAGTTCATAATCATTTTTCAAAACTATTCATGTCAAGCTTGCAAAACCGAACCCGACATCGAATATCGTCAACATAATGATGATTATTCAAGTCCTGTTCCTCACATTAACACAAAAGCGGTCTAAACGACCCTTTTTAAACAAAGATGGGTTCAAACACCCCATTTACAAACCGTTTTACAAACGTTTTTAACAATCATAAGAGGTCCATTGGACAGTCAGCTGCCTCGCGCCTAAACAGGCCAACTGTTTTCCAGTTTTCAAACCAGGACAGGCCCCTTTGCATTGCTTGACGGCTCGCGCCTCAATAGGTTGCATGATGCAGACCCTGCTTCCTTTCCAGCACTTGTCTAGGATGATCCCAACTTCGGTTCACCCGAATACGGGATGGATCAGATGGCAAGACTGCCCTTTTTCTTTGTATTTGCAAAACGCCTTTCTAAGACAAATGGATCACGTTATGCATCATAAACCTAACTCGGTAAATGGATGTTTAATTTCCGTCTTGCATGCAAATCAATAATAAATCCAACCTGACATCAATTACTTGATATTTGGATAAACAACCGACATAGAAAGCTCGCATGTTAGGTTTAAACTTGTGGATGCGCATTCATGCATTTACCCGTTTTATCAATTTTGTATTTAACCAACCAAGATCGATCAGTATAGGCGGCTACCACGGGCGGGATTGGGTGTCCGATTAAAGGACTTCCCAATATGTACCTTCACCTCTTACTCATAAACTTTGGATAGTGGACGGCCTTATCCAGGGCGAACGATAGTCATTCTAGATATAGGATACTAAAGAGGAACGACTCCTTATCTTTAGTACCTATGTCAAACACCACTTTTTTGCCTTGGTTGACCTAGGTATAAAGTGGATTCGAACGGGTTTCAAGCATCCCACAAATGCTTGGTGGCAACTCCGAACATCTTTTGCATCGTTTCGAGACACTTGTCGAGACGAAACCGACCAATCTAAAACGATCCGGGCGAAAGCATTTTTACGCCACCGAGCGTGGCTTTCGAAAGACTGCTATACGTCCAACAGATCGGCTTGGCGTGTAGGTGGACCCATGTCCAGAAGTATTAATGGAGAATATAAACTTGTATTGTTTGGATTTTTTTCATGTGGTGTTTGGGACCTTTTGATGTGGTCGTGGGGCGAATAGAGACGTGTTGGTTGTGTTGTATCCATGTAGGAGAGGCTGGCTGTTCACAGGGGTAGGCATTGGTGATGCATTGATGAAGATGAAGGGAAATGGGAGCTCTGATAAGTAGTGATACCAAAGGTTATAAGGACAATAAAGTGAATGAGGATTTTTGCCGGAAGAAATAGGGCCGATGACAATGGCTGATACTAGAGACAGAGGGCAGTGGAGTGGTAATCGTTGGTGCATTGAGGGTGGTGGAGTCTGGATGTTGGTGAATTGGCGGTGGCCAGTAGGGTGATTGTTTTCATGGGAGAGGACTGCACTTTAGATAAAAATAAGGGACCCATATGGGGTTTCTACCGATTTTTACCGGTAATAAATAACCTAAGTGTGGTACAAGAAGGGTGGAACATTAGTACGGTTTATTGTGGGTTAATAGGAAGTTTGGATTATTATAAGAAGATCATCTATAGTTAAGATTATTCTTGTTAATTAATCCTTGATTAAATTACACCAAGCTATGAGAATATTAGCTCCTCAAAAGTAACTCACAACCCAAGTATTGAAGAAATATTAACATGAAAAGTGAAAAAATTAAGTCTTGAAGAGCCAAAAGATTAACCCTAATACAATACTAAATTGGTGAAAAGATGAGATTCCCCCAACTTCAAAGTCTTTAGCTATATACATATATATATATATATATATATATATATATATATATATATATATATACATATATATATATATATATATATATATATATATACATATACATATATATATATATATACATATACATATATATATATATATACATATACATATACATATATGTATATATATACATATACATATATGTATATATATGTATATATGTGTATATATATATATATATATATATATATATATAGAAATTGCATCAAGTGAGTCTAGGTATCTTAGGTGAGTCTAGCATTTTAATCTCAACCATTAGATCTAACACAAATCAGCGGCTGGGATTAATCCTCACAAATCATAACCTACCTATATAAACCTAATTACATGTTCTCCCTCCTCATAATTCACAATCGGTTTCTCTCTCTAAACCAGATCTCTTCTATCTCACCTTTTTCCTCTTTTTACGATTTCACATAATTTCATCAACAAAACAACAATCGCAAATCAACAATCGCAAATTCAATCTAACATCCACAACCGATTTTGCAAGAAACCTTCAATGATATTTAATTGCTCGCGCATTTAATGAACTCGCTCAATTGAATTCAATTAATTATATGTAATCAGGTATGTAATTCGTTACTCCTTTACTTTTGAGATTTTTTATTCGTTTGACGATTTTATGTTTATTAGTCCTGCGATGTTAATATCTTCAATTGATTTCAGATCTTGCAATTTGTAGTCGCATCTTCCAGTTTATTAGTCGTGTGATGTTAATTAATTGCATTATTATGCGATTCCTTTGCGATCTTTTTTTGCATTGTAATTTTGTCTCTTATTCGCATTAAGCAGTACAGATCAGATTGACTTATTTGTTATTATCTACTGTGTATTATATGTGTTCTTAGTGTTTGTCAAAAAATTAGGGTTATGATATTGTGAAATTCATACCTGGACTTTATTTCATGAAAATTGGGGTAATTAATTGTGACGATTGAATTAGCGTTCGCAAAATACTCGACACATAGCGTTATCAGAATGTGGTTATCAGAATAACCTTATCAGTAACACTCTTACGATTAAAGAATAGGTTATCAGAATGTTGTGTTCTTGTAACACTATTACTGATAATAGGAAAGCGTATTCTAATATCTTTATAATTGTATTATGTTAATTTAGCACCTTCTTTTGATGAAATTGTTTCATTATAATGTTATCATTTATTATCGACAAACATTAGAGATGTATGTTTTGTCGGTTCAATCTTTGCATCTACGCCATATGAAAAAGAGTTTAACTCCGTATGAATAATGAGTATTATTATATCATTGTAAAGTTTAAGCTTGTAGGAAGAGGATACCTTTATTGTTATTCATTTCATTTGAAAGTTTGAGTCGTTAGTTTAAAGGCTATTAGCTCAAATGGGAGAGCAATGTGCAAAGCTTGTACAAAGGTATGGGTTCGAATCCCATATAGCCTATTTAGTTATTTTAAGAATGTATTGTCAACTTTTCAAACAGACCATGCATATAGTCTAATGTTGTTTATTGTATGCGTTCCACATATTTTTGATACAACCAATCCTTGTTCTTCCGCGTTATAGTAATAGTGTTACTGTAACATCAGTCATTTATCAGAGTAATACAGTGTTACTGTAATATAAAGTTACTGTAACATCATCGTTTTATTAATTGATTTATCAAAGGCGGATCAATATTGATGTAACAATGTTACTATAACAAGTGATTCATTAAAATAACTTGGCAACAATGTTACAGTATTAATTTAGTTTGTTTACAATATAAGACGGTGTATAAAGTAGTTCTAAAATGTAAATGTAGGGATTATTTCGTTTTTTAATTTTAAAGTAACGGTATTACTGTAACGTCATTACTCAAAAAGTAACAATGATCTTTGTAATGATGTTTGTAACAACATTGATTCATCAAAGTAGCACGAAAACAATGTTAAAAGTTCCAACTTTAATTATTTCAACAATAAAAATCAAGTGAATGCAGACCAGTCATATGCTTAAATGATTTGTAATACCACACAGTAGCAATGTGAAATGTTTACAAGATGTATACATCATATTCACACATCAAAATCTGACTACAATGTTATTAACAGTCTCAAGTAGCATTTCAACTTCAATAACGCTGCCTTCTTCACGCCTATCTTCATGACTAATTAGGCAAAGTGTCTCCTTCTTTTTTGTATGTACTATCTCCTTGCGCGCCTTTTTTGTCTTACTTGATTTCCCAAACCTTCTTCTTCAAATATTCTAACATTCAAGACAAAATATTCAGCCATTACTAACTAAAACATATGCGAAAGGCAGTGGTCAATCATTGGTTATAATTTACAAGAATAATTTTACAAAGATAATCATTTGTGAGTTTTTGAAAATGTTAAAACCATCAAATTTAATTGGAAAAACTACACAACATCAAATATACGATGTTGTAACAAAGATATCAAGTTCAGTTCTATCATGTAGTAATAATGTTATCGTAACGATATTACGAAGAATTGGTGTCGAGTATTTTACGAAAGCTAATTTAATCCTCGAGTTACTCGGTTTCAACAAATCAAGTAACCTAATTTTTTGAAACAGGCCATATAGTCTAATGTGGATCAATATTATCGTAATAAGAGTGTAGCATAATAACAATACAATCTTAAGGTAACTAGATAACAAAACATTGTAGCATTAATAATTAAAATATATGTGAAAACTGATGGTCCATGATTAATGATCAACATTTCTTGTGAGTTAATAACAATGTTATACGAACAAATTTAATTAATTGGGTTAAATCACACAATATCAAATATAAAATGTTGTAATAATATTTCAAGTTCAGTTCAACAGTAACTGACGATTCCTCAATAATAACTACATTATAGCATGCAATATTAATGTAAAAAGAACAATGTTAAAGTAATAGTTTTACAGTGTTACAATAACAATGTTACAAAGTAATAGTTTTATCGTGTTACAAAGAATAATGTTACAGTAAAAGATGTTGAGTATTTTACGAAAGTTAATTTAATCGTCACAATTTTTCCCCAATTTTCATGAAAACAAATCCAATTATGAATTTCACACTGTCACGACTCTAACTTTTTAACAAACACTATGAATTCATAGAATCAATACTATGCAAAACAAAAACGAACATTAATTACTCAGTTTCTACAAATTATTAACCCTAATTTTTAGGCGAAAAGTAGAATATATATGAAATAACACAAAATTTAATAGCTACGAAAACAAAAACGAGAATTAATTTCTCAATTTCTGAAATCGAAAAGGAAAACATACAATTAATTGACAATTTAGTTATATAATTCAAGATCAACAACACCAGGATGCAAACTAAACCTAATATTTTGCCAAAAATCAATTACTCAGTTCGAACAAAACATTAGCCCTAAATCAATTAATATAATCAACAACAACAACAACAACAACAACAACAACAACAACAACAACAACAACATATAAATCGCGACAATTTTTTATAAGAAATAACGAATTAGAGAGCGATCTATACCTCTTCATTAGATGAGAAACGGTTGTTTTCTGAATGTTTTTGAAGATCTTGATTAATTTTTTGTAGATCTATGCTCGATTTTAGAGAAAATTAACTAGATTAGGGAAGATTTTTTTTTGAAAAGAATGGCGATTGAAGAAACTTTGAATATCTACTGTCAAAATAATTGATGTGCGTTGTTTTTTTCTTGTTGAAGAATTAATGTTTTAACTGACTAGAGAGAGATGAGGGGTTTGTAGAGAGAGAAAAAGATCTGATTATAATGACACATAACAATCAGTTTGTAGCTTTTATTAGACACGCTTAATATTTGGGGCGACGTGGCTGAACGAGAGCCCTTGGATCTTGTTGATCTAATGGTCCTTATTCACGGGACGGACTCATCTAAGAAGCTGGACTCACCGGATGCTCACTCTATATATATATATATATATATATATATACACATATATACATATATATATATATATATATATATATATACACATATATACATATATATACACATATATATATATATGTATGTATATATATACATATATATATATGTATATATATATATATATATATATATATATATATATATATATATATATATATATATATATACATATATACATATAGAGTCGGGATCCGGTGAGAACTCCTAAATATTTGAGGATTGAGTAACGAATGAAATATCACACCATATACAAAACAATATCGCGAGGAAAATTGACAAACAAAACCACCTAAAACTCCCAAAATCAGTCAATCGTTTCTCTCTCTAAAAAATCCAAAATCAATCTAAAACATTTCAAACAAAAATATATCACAATTCTCTCAAAAATCTCACTGAAAATCTGCGAAAACCTAAAAATTCAAACACGATTTCAACTGTATTTCAACATCCTAGATTTATTCATTCACTAGATTGAATACTCTCACAAGAATTCGCGCAAAAATCGTTGAGGTACATTTGTTTCTCGTTTTCTTTGATTTCTGCGATTTTATTTCAACTTATGTAGTGTTAAATTGATTTTACATGTTATTTTTGTTCGAAATTATTGTATGTATGTTGAATTACATGAATTTACTAGGATTAAATCAAAAAAATTGAACTAATCGTCAAGTTATTTAGTGTACTTTCATGTTCTTGCTGTAAATTTCTAAATATCTTACTTATAAATGATTTTAAACATTTTTCGTTCATAATATCGACACATTGAATCAATTACTATCATCAATTGAAGTTCTAGTTGTTTATAAGATGTCTTTTTTGTTTTAATTGCTAAAATTAGGGTTTAATATTGATCGATTGTGAAAATTAGGGTTCAACATTGTTTAATTGTGAAAATTAGGGTTTCATATTGTTTTAATCGCGAAAATTAGGGTTAACATTGTTTAATTGTGCAAAATTACAGTTTCATATGATAGAATTGAAGTAATCGTTTGTGTTCAGTAAAATAAGTAATGTCGAATTACATGTTGGCTATGATAACGGAAAACGTGTGATACTATTGTTTGTATGATGTGATATTGAATGTGAAGATTAGTGGTACTCTATTTTCATACATTTTGGCAGGTTGACTACATAATTAAGTTGTAAAATCTCATCAAGGCACCAAAATGCTATAGTATAGTATTTTCGCTGTAAAATGTCTTTTATTTGCTGTAAAATAATGTAAAATGTTGATGTAAATGCTGTAATAGGATTTATTTTTTATATTTGTTTTATTTCTTTTGTCGGAAAGATGATACTAAGATGATATTTTGTACTTTGTTTTCCTTTTTTTTGCAGATTTCTTCGCTTTTGGAGGTTACTTAAGAGTATGTGTGCATGCTGGCGAAGTCTATAGTGCATGATCAACTAAACAAATCATATTTTTTATTCATTATTCTTATAAAGACAAATTCTTTCACAAGTGCTTTAAATGACTCTAATTTTGTGATACTGTGAAACAGTATCAGGACCATTAAAATAAAATACCACAAGTCTTTAGAAACAATATCATAGTTTTGTTATTAGTGTGTTAAACTTACTCCTGACATTATGTTTTTGTTCTTTTTTTTTTTTTTGCAGATTTCTTCACTTGCAGATGTTGATTAAGAGCTTGTCTGCATGCTGAGAAAGTTTATTACATCATCAACTTAGCAAAATCGTCTTTTTTTACTCATTTTTACTCACATGTACAAATTCTTTTATGCTTAGATGTAATTCCAAATGACAACAATTTTGTATTCTTTCTCCATTTTTGGTTAACAATATCATAAAACCTCAGAATCAATAATATAGTGTTACCAAGATTTGTCTTTTGTATTTTACAATATCACAAGTTATTGTAAACTATATCACACTTCATTTGAAACAATATCACCATTCTTCTGAAATAATATCATCACATCGTACTTAATTGTAGACAATACCCTTTGATTGATATTGTTATACAATATCACATGTACTTATAAACAATATCATTTTGTATATAAAACAATATCACGATTAAAAGTATTTTAAAAGGATTCTCCAATTTTATGCTACTGTGAAACAATATCACAACCAGTAAAATAAAATACCACACTGTATCTAAAACAATATCACACTGTATCTAAAACAATATCACACTATATACAAAACAATATTGAAGTAGCTGTTGAGGATTGGATTGGTCGATCAATGCCCACAATTAATGAATTACTGGCTACAAATCGCAATAATATGAAATGGAAAGCTCTAGCTGTGATTTTGACGACTTACCGATACTTAATCTGGGATCAGAGGAATCATGCGAGACTTGAGCTTCAAGTGATGAGACCTTCAGTGTTTGTTGAGAGGATGAAGAAGATGGTTCAGCTGCACATTAGACGAAGATGCTTGGGTAGAGCTGGAATGAGTGACTTGGAAATCCGAAATTGTGTGGGTTTCTATTAATTTTTCGAGAGTACCTGAATTTGTTGATGTCTTTGATTTCGGTCTATCTTTGCTACATATGCTTTTGATGTAATTGGGGAAGGTTTTTGATATATATATAATACATACTCACATTTCACCAAAAAAAAAAAAAAAAAAAAAACAATATTGAAGTAAAAAGGATTTTTAAATCCCTATCCGCTTTTGTTACATGAGAAACAATATCACAACCATTAAAGTAAAATATCAGATGATATTTGAAACAATATCACACTTTACCAAGAATTATATCAGAGCCAAAAGAAATTGTTTAGCCATAACTGCTTTTGTAATCTTGAGATACAATAATATTCACCTACACCAGAAATAATTGAGGATTGAGTAACGAATGAAATAAGTTCTACCATCATTACATCCATGTACTTCCAATTACATTTTTTGTCCAACATATCTAGTTGTCATTCTAATTGCTTCTTCTACTTCTACCTCTACCTCTACCTTTATTCTTATGATTTGCAACTGTCTTGTATCGTACTGGTCTTATTTCGATCTGTTGTCCATGATCTTCAGCATCTTCTCTGCAATTAGGTCCTCTGTACATTAAATGCATAATCAAATAACCACAAAAGATATGACATTCACCAAAGATAAATGAATTCCAATCACATGTTGATTCATTAGTAATTTATCAGCCTTTGCAGCACCAATGAAGTACACAAGTCAAAATTGTTAACAAATCAAGACCGATCAGCAACTATCCCAAAACTATTTGTAAAGAAGGTCCTCTATCCAAAAATATTAGGACTTTCATGTTGGAAAGAAAATGAAGGCATATCCTTAGAGGATGGCCAGTGATCAATACCAACATCTTGTTTATTGTCAAGAACCTTGATCAATAAGGCTTTATGAGCACATTCAACCACCATTCTATAACCTGGACAACAAAAGAAATAGGTAGTCGGTGAAAAGAAGACATGTAAGCGAGTGCATCATATAACAAAGCCTTGGGCACAATGACATTTGTAGCAGAGTACCATTTGTATACTGACTTCCAACCAATCAAAACATTGTAACATGCGAGATCAAGATATCGCACATGTAAAAGAATGCCTATTACTAGCTAACATTAAAGAGTAACAATGTAAAACATATGTAAATCAATCTGACACAAATTTAAAAAGATTTGAAACAAAATACTACACATGTAAATTAGGTTTGCATGACAACAAAACTCGAACAAAGTGCAATAAATTAAAATCATAATCACATAACAAGACAGTATGAATCAATCTCATCAAAATTACGAACCGAGAACAAAAAATCAGAACACAAGGTGAATTGAACATAGATCGGGAAAAATGACTAAATATATAACAAATTGTCAATATCATTGAAAAATACATGTATTTGAACCAATATATTCATTGAAAACTCAAATTCACAAAATTGTCATTATCACACAGTCTGTAAAACAATATCACACAGTCTGTAAAATAATATCACATAGTCTTTAAAACAATATCACACAGTCTGTATACATATCAGAACCATCATCTGCTGCTATATTTGAGAATTCATATCACAACATTCATCTTTTTTAAGAAAATCGGAAAACATCAAATAAAACAGAAATAACAATAAAAGTAGATGAAAATAAGAATAAAAATACACAAAAATTAAAATTAGGGCAAACAAAATCGGAAAAGATCAAATAAAGCTGAAATAACAATAAAACTAGATGAAATTGAAAATCTAGACAAAAAATTATTACAAACGCAGTAAGATGACTACGAATTCGAAATATATGTACGAAAAACAAAAATAACATGTGATTTAAAGGTGAAATTACAAATTAAAGAGATAATAAATCTGAAATTAACAACAATAACGTACCTGACATCGCGATTATGATTGAATTAGTATGATAATTGATCAGAAATAGAAGAATGGGTTGAGATTGACTGAAAACCTAGAAATAACGAAAGAAAGCGCATAAAATTTGGGGAATCCAAGGAAGAAAGAGTAAGAGAAGAGAGAAGGTAGAGGGAGAAGTGATTTCTGCGAGAATGAAAGGATTTTATTGAGGAAAGGAGTATATATATATGCACCCGCGAAATGACAATTTTGCCCTTAATGATCCGCGCACAGTAATGGACGTTGGATCTCTTAGATCTGACGGCTTGTATTAATCCTCAATCCTCAAATATATGAGCCATACTTACATGATCTCATTCCTATACATATATATATATATATAGCTGCACGGCCTACTAGGTTAAAACGTCATTTGGGCTTCAAAAGAAAGTTTAAGACGGATAAATGGGCTCGGGAGCAGAGGAAATTGCAGGCTGCGGTGTAGACCACAGGCTGCGGTTTTGACTGGAATCTGCTCTTGATCATCGTCTTGTCTTGAACTCCCTTGGTCACTTCACTAGTTCACCAAGAAGTGTTAGCCTTATTCCTAGCTTGTTCGGCCACCGATCTCAATTTGATTGTCTACTTGCTCCGGGATGATGATTAAAGACTTTTGGCTCGGAAATCCGAACTCCTTTATCACTATAATCCTTAATGTAAACCTTGCAAATAGTTACAAAATACAACCAACTTGGGATTGGGTGACTTATTCAAAATAACCAACAATAGACCCTTATTTAAAACTAGGACAGTGCTAAGAACAACCTATTAACTAGACAAAGTTTGACACTGTAACACCCCGGCCCAAACCGGGTCGGGAGCGGTTACTTATGATAGCTCGCCAGGCTGTGTACATAGCCCACAGATCAACACGGGTCCTTTATAGCGCATTTTGTCCTCCCTCGTGCGCATCACGGAAACCTTCCCAGGAGGTCACCCATCCAAAGACTACTCCCAGCCAAGCACGCTTAACTGTGGAGTTCTTTTGTATGGATGACCATAAAATAAAGTGCACTTTGTTGATATGGGTAGTACTTCCAAACCCTTTAAGCACTAGTCATTTAAGCCTATCACTAGACCTCTTCAATTAATGTGGGGTGTTACAATCACCCCCACTTGAAGAACGCAACACCCTCATTGCGATTATAATGCAGCGTATAAAAACTGCCTCTAAGAGCGTATAACAATTGCCTCTTAAGAACTAGAAGAAGACAGAATCAGGTGCTTCAAATTGCTGATCAAAATGGAGACATACATGTAACTCCTAGTGGGATCCAGAATAGTTTCATTCAATTCTACAATGAGCTTCTTGGGAGGAGCAATCCTACTGTGGCAGTTAGCAAGAGGGTTATGAGTTATGGGAACAAATGTGAAGCAACTCATATTCAGCAGCTGCTGTGTCCTGTGACTAATGATGAGATTAAAGATGTGCTTTTTAGCATACCTAATGAGAAGGCTCCTGGCCCGGATGGCTACTCTAGCCAGTTCTTCAAAGCTAGTTGGGATCAGATTGGAGTGGACTTTTGTGAGGCAATTCAGGAATTTTTCAGAAATGGCCAGTTATTGAAACAGTTGAATGCTACTAGCATTACACTCATTCCTAAGGTGGCTATCCCTGCTACTGTAATGCAATTCCGACCAATTGCCTGCTGCAATGTGGTATACAAATGCATATCCAAAATTCTTTGCTCTAGGCTGGCTAAAGTGCTTCCTCATATTATCTCACTCACTCAGGGAGGGTTCATTCAAGGCAGAAGCATCATGGAAAACATTCTCATTTGTCAGGATTTGGTGAGATTGTATGGGAGGAAGTTTGTATCTCCTAGATGTTTGTTTAAGATTGATTTGCAGAAGGCCTATGATTCTGTAGAATGGGAGTTTTTGTTTCAAATGATGATTGAGCTTAATATGCCAATGCCATTTATCAATCTTATCAAGGAGTGTGTGACTACTGCCACCTACACTTTGTCTCTGAATGGTGATTCTTTTGGGTGGTTCAAAGGGTAACGAGGTTTGAGACAAGGAGATCCCCTCTCTCCTTTATTGTTTACCATCTGTATGGAATTTCTTACCAGGCTCCTTGCTTACACTACTACTACTATGAATTTTAAATTTCACCCTCTTTGTAAAAGAATGAACCTGAGTAGTTTAATGTTTGCTGATGACCTTCTCCTGTTCTGCAAAGGGGATATAACTTCTATTATGGTGCTACTCAGAACTTTTGCCACTTTTTCCAAGGCTTCAGGCTTGCAGATGAGCAAAGGCAAATCAAATGTGTATTTCAATGGGGTGCCAGCTGAAGTTAGAGCAGATATTGTCCAGTTCTCAGGCTGCAGTGAAGGGACCCTCCCTTTCAAATATTTAGGGGTTCCAATCAAACCATCTAAGTTAACTATCAAAGACTGTCAGCCGCTAATAGACAAGGTGTTAGAGAGAATCAGAATGTTGGGGACCAAAAACCTATCATATGCAGGGAGGTTAGTCCTGGTCAAAGCTGTGTTTAAGTCCTTACTGTAGGGTAATATCCGTATAAAACCCTTTCTTTATAGGATTATAACGCAAATTTAATACGTGATTTATAGTCATAAAACGAAAATAACAAGGAAACGATAAAGATTAAGCAATAACCTCCGGTCCTAGTGCAATTCGGCAATGAGAGATCAAAGTAGATCTCCTCCTAATTGTTGCACCCAAGATTGTCCGAGAAATGCCCTTGTGCTAGAAAGAATCCTCTAATTGCCTTGCAATATAGAGAGGATTGTTTTGTGAGTTTTGGTTGGATGTGAGATCCGAATTTTGAGAGGCAATTTTTCTCAAAACCCTAATTTCTTTCTCAAATGAATCATTAGGGCAAATGGGAGAGAAAGCTCTCCTTTTAGCTTGTTCGGCCGTGAGCTTTGATAGGGAGAGTGGGCTTTCCACTTTCTCTTATTTTTTTAACTCATGGTACGACCCGAAATGCGCTAAATGTATATGACACGGTTTTGTTATAAATCGTCATCGGTTATCGGTTATTAAAGCATCAACTAATAATACGGATTAGTTGAAACATTAATACATGTCCGACAAAGACGATATTGTATAATTATATTCAATATACATTTAATTAAATATAAAACGCTTATATTCAATTTACGAATTTACTGCTTAATTCGCCTTAGCCATTATTATTTAATCCGTATTAAATAAAATATCTCAACATCACATTTTGACTAATTATTAGTCAAATAACTCGAACTAACTGGTTAGTCAAATTTGGCATCTACATGATTGTATTTTCATACCGTCACATCTCTCAAACGTATCCTATAGGTGTGACTTTTAGGGACCAGTTGATCACCGCCATCCGTATGACAATAACGTCAAACTTATCTAGCAAGCCAACCGTTATTGATAAACGTGGACCAACCGATTATAATACAAAAGTATACCCTTTGATCCTTTTAGAGATTTATAAGTCCTTGCACTAACTGTTAAGGACACCAGCCCAACAAGCTCCCACTTGTCCGTACAAGTGTATGTGCAATGACGTTATCCGCACTAACCGGAGGACACGGCTCAACAAACTCCCACTTGTCCGTACAAGTGTATGTGCGATAACCGATTCTCATATTCATTTAAAATTTCTCCCACTCAATGTAAAACAATTTGCAGATCTGGATCCACAAAGGTCGTATTTTACAATCGATCCGGATCAAGAGTGGTTTTCCCCGACTAGAGAGTAACTTAACCGATAAAACGAATCCGTATCCGAGCATGGCCATGCATTTCGATTCTGACTCCTCGAGTGGCCCCGAGAAATATCGAGTACGATAAAGGCTGAATATTTCCTTCAACTCGAACTCCTTCCGATCTAAGCACGGCATGAAATGACCCAGAAAAAATCTACTTGGCCCCCTGTTACGGATGACCGTGAGAAAGAAACCAAAGTCACCCAAAATCTGCCTTAGTCTCAAGAGACAGTCGATAGTGAAAAGAATCGACTCTTAGGATCACCATGGAGGTCCTATCCACGACCGGGCACCGAATGTTATAAAACATTTAGGACTCCACGTCGATGTCACAATTGTGTCCTACGAGATATCCGTATAAATCGCCTCTGTGATTGGTCAGTCAACCGGTTGACTTATGGCTCGTTGAACCCACCATCAACCAACATCACAAAATAATTGCCAGAGTTATCGGCTCATGTGGGCAATTAAGGGGAAAAAAAAATATAATGTTCGTTCGAGTTCACTTTGTGGTGTTCAAAAATTGTCGTACAATTCCACATGAAAAAACAAAATATATAAATATCAAAACGATGATGTCGTATAGAGTACAAAAGGGAATGAATCTGATCCATAAAAGGGTACTACAACTTAGGAACACGTTTAATTCCCATGGAATTGACGTGCCCTTCATGCTTATCTTGTCCTAATGGTTTAGTGAGAGGATCTGCTATGTTATCATCTGTAGCAATCTTTTCTATCACTACTTCCTTTTGCTCCACGTAATCTCGGATTAGATGAGCTTTCCGTTGTACATGTCTAGACTTGTTGCTAGACTTTGGCTCCTTAGCTTGGAAGATGGCACCACTATTGTCGCAATAGATGGTGATCGGGTCATTCGAACTAGGCACTACAGATAGCCCATGTAAGAATTGACGCATCCATATCGCTTCCTTTGTAGCTTCAGACGCGGCATAGTACTCGGACTCGGTCGTAGAATCTCTTTGAAACAGTTTGTTTGGAACTCTTCCGGTGATGCGGCGCCATTAAGAGTAAAAACGAATCCGGATCGAGATTTCGAGTCATCTCGATCCGTTTGGAAGCTAGCATCTGCAGTTAGGTTGCGCATAGCTTTTGAGGGCCTCCATAAGTCAATGCCCAATCTTTAGTCCTCCGTAGGTACTTAAGAATGTTCTTGACAGCCAGCCAATGTGGTTCACCTGGATCTTTGTTGGAATCGAATTGTCATACTCAATGCATATGCCACGTCCGGACGTGTGCATATCATGGCATACATGATTGATCCTATAGCCGAAGCATAGGGAATCCGTGCCATGCGCTCTTTCTCTTCCGGTGTCTCTGGTGCCCGAGACTTGCTCAAATGCACCCCTGGAGCCATAGGAAGGAACCCCTTCTTGGAGTTAGTCATCTTTGAATCTCTCTAGGACTTTGTCTATGTAAGACTCTGGATCGAGAGATAGCATCCGTCGTGATCTATCTCGATAGATACGGATGCCTAGAATTCTTTGTGCCTCTCCCGGATCTTTCATCTGGAAATGGTTTTTCAACCATACTTTCACCGAAGTTAAGAGAGGTATGTCATTCCCAATCAGGAGTATGTCATCGACATACAATATTAGGAAGACAATCTTGCTCCCACTCGACTTGATATAAAGACATGGTTCCTCGACCGATCGAGTAAATCCATTTTCTTTAATCACTTGGTCGAAGCGATGATTCCAACTCCTTGATGCTTGCTTAAGTCCATAAATGGAACGCTTAAGCTTGCACACTTTCTTAGGATGTTCTGGATCGATGAAACCTTCGGGTTGTACCATGTACAACTCTTCCTCAAAAAACCGTTTAAGAAGGCGGTTTTCACATCCATTTGCCAAATTTCATAGTCATGAAAAGCGGCAATCGCTAAGATAATCCGAATGGAACGCAAAGATGACTGACTACGGGTGCGAAGATTTCATCGTAGTGCAAACCTGGCACTTGGGTGAAACCTTTAGCAACTAGTCGTGCTTTATAGATATCTTGTTGACCTTTCACATAATGCTTTATCTTGTAAAGCCATTTGCATTGAAGGGGACGAACCTTAGCAGGTAAGTCAACAAGATCCCATACGTGGTTCTCATACATAGAGTCCATTTCGGATTGCATGGCCTCAAGCCATAGCTTTGAGTCGGAACTAGTCATGGCACCTTTATAGGTTGCGGGTTCACTACTCGTTAAGAGTAGAACGTCATCTATGTCATGTTCCTCGACCATACCAATGTATCATGTCGGAGGAATAGAGACTCTTCCCGACCTCCTAGGTTCCTCGGGAATGTTAACTGCAGTAGGGATTGAAGGAATAGGTTCCTCCAATGGTTGCTCGGTACTTGGTTCTGGAATCTCCGACAGTTCGAAGGTTCTATCACTCTTTGCATTCTCGAGAAATTCCTTCTCTAAGAATGTCGCACTAGCCGCAACAAAAACACGTTGTTCGGTTGGCGAATAAAAGTAATGACCAAGCGTTCCTTTAGGATAACCTATAAAGTACGTCTTGACCGATCGCGGGCCGAGCTTATCCTCGTGTCTCCACTTGACATAAGCCTCGCAGCCCCAAACCCGTATAAAGGACAAGTTAGGGACCGTTCCCTTCCATAGTTCATATGGAGTCTTGTCAACATGACCTTAGACGGACTTTGTTAAGTATTAGAGCGGTGACGAGAAGAGCATAACCCCACAATGAATCGGGCAACACGGTGTGACTCATCATGGATCGAACCATATCAAGTAGTGTTCGATTTCTCCGTTCGGACACACCATTCAATTGAGGTGTTCGGTGGAGTTAAGCGTAGGGCAATCCCACGAGTCCTTTAGGTGTTGATCAAACTCGTGAGAAAGATACTCGCCACCACGATCCGAACGTAGTGTTTTAATCTTTCTACCCAATAGGTTCTGTACCCTATTCTGGTATTCCTTGAATTTCTCAAAGGATTCACTTTTGTGCTTCATTAAGTAGACATAGCCATATCTACTTAAATCGTCCGTGAAAGTGATGAAATACCTATAGCCTTCTCGTGCGGTGATTGACATAGGTCCACATACAACCGTGTGTATGAGTCCTAATAGGTCAGCAGCGCGCATTCCAACACCTTTGAAGGAAATACGAGTCATCTTACCGATGAGACATGATTCACACGTGCCAAATGATTGAAAATCAAAGGCCGAGATAGCTCCATTCTTGATGAGTTGTTTTACGCGTTTCTCATTAATGTGTCCCATACGGCATTGCCATAGATACGTTTGATCTTTGTCACCAACCTTTAACTTTTTATTCATTACGTGTAATATTTCGGTGGTCTGATCTAAAACATAAATTCCGTTCATGGAGACTGCCTTGCCATAAATCATATCGTGTAAAGAGAAAATGCAAGTATTATTCTCTATTACAAATGAAAAACCAAGTTTGTCAAGTGCGTAAACCGAAATAATGTTTTTCGAAAAAGACTGGTACATAATAGCGATTATATAAAAATAACTCTAATCCGCTAGGAAGTCGGATCACATATGTTCCCCTTGAGACGGCAGCCACTCGTGCTCCATTCCCAACACGCAGATCCACCTCACCCTTTACGAGGGGTTCGATGTTTCGGAGCCTACCGTACATGATTACACATATGAGAACCACAACCAGTATCAAGTTCCCAAGTTCCGTAACTTGCGTGGTTAATCTCAATCATATGAATAAAAGTAGAAGAAGAAGACATACCAACAGGTTTAACACGACCTGCCTTTAAGTCCTCATGATAAACAGGACATGTACGCCTCCAATGCCCAGTCTTGTGGCAATGATGGCATTCCATGTTTTCATTCTTGCTCTTTATCGCGCCTGATGAGGTGCTCGACTCACCAGGCCCACTCTTACCTGAACCCGACTTCTTGAACTTCGGTTTACCTCTCGCTAGGTTTGCCGAGCTTTGCCCTTACCTTTCCCCTTGTTTGTCACAACGAGAACATCCTGTTTCAAGCTCCCACTGAACTTCATGTCCTTCTCGGTGCCGTACGAGAAGGGAGTGCAGTTCATGGGGACTTTTCTTCAAATCATTCATATAGTAATTCGCTCTAAATTGCGAAAAACCATCGTGGAGTGAGTGAAGCATGCGGTCGATCACAATGTTCTCGCTGATCTTACAATCAAAGGTCTCGACTTCTCGACATTCTCAATCATCTTTGAGAATGTGTGGGCTAACCGGTTGGCCCTTTCGGAGTTTCGCATCAAAGAAGCGAGTGGTATGCTCATAGGTCACGATTCTCGGTGCTTTCGAGAATTCCTTGGTGAGCGTGGTGAAAATCTTGTTCGCACCATGGGCTATGAAGCGGTTCTGCAAATTGGGTTCCATTGCAAAAATGAGTACGTTTTTAATCGCACTCGCTTCCATACAGAAATCGTTAAACTTGGTGATTTCAGCAGCTCTAGCCGTGGGACCTGGGTTTGCCGGGATGGGCTCTAATAGATATTTGAGCTTCCGTCGCCAGCGGCAGATTCCGTAATGCCGCCTCCCAGTCCGCGAAGTTTGATCCATCATTCTTGATCGAGTAGGCGATTCATCCGATTCATGAAGATCCGGCCAGGACTCACGGTCCAATGTGGCACTTGGCATTGGGTTATCGTAGAACCAGCCATTTGTTATTAGCGAGTTTAAAAGTTCGTGATCTACACCTTTGAAAAAGAAAGGAAAACAAGAACGAAATAAGCAACTCATCGAGGTGATTTAAGTCTATTTTAAAATTCATTTTAACGTGTAGACTCTTGCACTTGCATAATTGATCTCCCTCAAGAATGATACAAGTGATCCCAAGACTCAATTTCTGTAAATTGATAAGCCAACTTTTTAGCTAATTCTTCAGTAAGAACTCTTGGTCGATAGATTTCCGTAAATCTTATCTATAGTCCACCATAGTCACAGGATCGTACGAGTGACCATAGTGTTGAGATAAAATAAGTCAATCGGTTCCAATTTACCCGACGTAGAAGGGGTCATATTATGCCTACCGACGAAGAAGGGATTCATTGGAGTTTGACCTATAAAGACCGTTCTCAATTTTTGTTTATACGAGGAAGATCCCATCAACTAAGTTTCAATTCATTTTAAGTGAACGAATAACTAGCAACTGCGTGAATGAATTAATTTAGATGATGGCTTAAATCGTGTGACATAAGAATGTCAAAGAAAACTAACTCGTGACCTCTATATGTGTCAGTTTTCATGCAATAATTTGGTGGTTTGGTCTTTTAGGCGGAATATGATGCATATTATCGTTACGAAAATAAGTAAAAAGAATGCAATACGTAAATAAAATCCTAGTGTGGCCTATCCTAATAAAAAGAACATAAAACAACTTTGGAATCCACCGTTGGACCCGAGAAGCTTGTCTTGATGTTCCATCTTGATCCATGTAGCGGGAGTGAGCATCCGGTCTCCATCTTTGGTCTTCTCAAAAATTACAATTTAAAATTTACAAATATAAACCTATTTACATTCTAAATAAAAACTGTAATTAAAAGAAATAAAAATGGAGATACGAGATCTCAAAATACAACCAAGACCGTGTTCCATCATTACGGTAACACGTTCTACTAAGGCCACACTAAGTTACAACAGTTTGCAAAAATAAATAAATAGGTAATTAAAAGCATTCAAATTAAACAAGAACGATAAATAAAATGCATCAACTAAATTTAAATTTATTCGTGACATAATTCCGTAATTATGTTAAATTTATCCAAACCACCAAAGATAATTAAAATTATATGACAAAACCGCTTTAGTCAAGTTAATTTTAATCCGAGATAATCCGTTACTATAAATCGTTTTAAAGTAACTTAATTTTACGTGGGTGAACCGTTTCACTATCAAGCGAGAGCATAAATCCGTTTTATGCAAAATTGGCCGAAAGAAAAAAAAACAAACAAAATTTTTTTTTTTTCTCCTGTACTGCTGTACGTGAACAGTACCAGAAAAAAAAATTTTTTTTTTTTTTTATAAGGCTAAAATGCCGAGAGCCTCAAAAGGCCAAAAAAAAAAATCAATCGGCTTAAAACGAGAGCAACAAGAGATCAAAACAAAACGGTTTGATGAAACACAATTGCAATTTTAATCTAATCCGTATAGAAATCAAACTACAATTGTTACATCTTCAACATATTGCAATAATTATCGGTTAAAATTACAACATGTGAAGAACGATTGAAAACAAGAGATCGAACGATCTAACAAAATGTGTAGCACGCAAATCAATGCTAAAACAGAAAACAGGCCGTGACATGAGGCCACACGGTTTTCAAAAATTTTTGAGACAAAAATTTGTGCCACACGAAATTTTATGCAATCATTTTGATACATCTTTTACACATTGCAATGAATATCGATTACAATACAATATGCAAAGATCAAAATGAAAACAAAGAACAAAAGACAACCATCACCGTGTATACAAGACACGGATCCCAAGGCACAAAACAACAAAAAAAACGCAGCAAAAAAAAAAATTGCCGAGAGCAAAAAAAATTGTGCCGAGGGGATTTTAAAGCAAAAAATTATCGATTCAAAAATCGTTTCATGAAAATCACATAGAAAAATTTACGTGGCCTCGCTCTGATACCACTTGTAGGGTAATATCCGTATAAAACCCTTTCTTTATAGGATTATAACGCAAATTTAATACGTGATTTATAGTCATAAAACGAAAATAACAAGGAAACGATAAAGATTAAGCAATAACCTCCGGTCCTAGTGCAATTCGGCAATGAGAGATCAAAGTAGATCTCCTCCTAATTGTTGCACCCAAGATTGTCCGAGAAATGCCCTTGTACTAGAAAGAATCCTCTAATTGCCTTGCAATATAGAGAGGATTGTTTTGTGAGTTTTGGTTGGATGTGAGATCCGAATTTTGAGAGGCAATTTTTCTCAAAACCCTAATTTCTTTCTCAAATGAATCATTAGGGCAAATGGGAGAGAAAGCTCTCCTTTTAGCTTGTTCGGCCGTGAGCTTTGATAGGGAGAGTGGGCTTTCCACTTTCTCTTATTTTTTTAACTCATGGTACGACCCGAAATGCGCTAAATGTATATGACACGGTTTTGTTATAAATCGTCATCGGTTATCGGTTATTAAAGCATCAACTAATAATACGGATTAGTTGAAACATTAATACATGTCCGACAAAGACGATATTGTATAATTATATTCAATATACATTTAATTAAATATAAAACGCTTATATTCAATTTACGAATTTACTGCTTAATTCGCCTTAGCCATTATTATTTAATCCGTATTAAATAAAATATCTCAACATCACATTTTGACTAATTATTAGTCAAATAACTCAGACTAACTGGTTAGTCAAATTTGGCATCTACATGACTGTATTTTCATACCGTCACATCTCTCAAACGTATCCTATAGGTGTGACTTTTAGGGACCAGTTGATCACCGCCATCTGTATGACAATAACGTCAAACTTATCTAGCAAGCCAACCGTTATTGATAAACGTGGACCAACTGATTATGATACAAAAGTATACCCTTTGATCCTTTTAGAGATTTATAAGTCCTTGCACTAACTGTTAAGGACACCAGCCCCAACACTTACACACCTATTGGGCGTCTATTTTCATTTTGCCAAAAGGTGTCATTGCTAAGATTGAAGCCATATGTAGGAACTTCCTGTGGTGTGGAAGCTCTGAATACTTTAAGACCCCTACAGTGGCATGGGATAAAATTTGTAATGGAAAAAGGCAGGGAGGTCTGGGACTTAAGAATGAAGTCGTGTGGAATAAAGCTGCAATTGGTAAGCTTCTTTGGTGGCTCCATGCTCACCCTAACAAACTTTGGGTTCAATGGGTCCATAGCATATACATGAGAGGGACTACCTGGGATAATTATCAATGTCCTAATGCAGCAAGTTGGACTTGGAAGAAGGTTTGTAGACTGAAAACTGAGATGCAGCTTGCTTACAGTCAGAATGAATGGAGCTCCTGCCCTGGTAAAGAGTATTCCATTGCTAAAGGGTATGCTTGGCTACATCACTCTATTCCAGATATAGAGTGGCATCATCAGGTTTGGAATAAGTGGACTGTCCCTAAACACTCAATTATAGCCTGAATGTATCATCATCGGGGTCTTAACACTAAGGACAAGCTCTTTAGGCTCAACATTGCTAGTGATAATCTCTGTTGCATCTGTGGAAGTGAGGAAGAAACCATGCAGCATCTGTTTTTTAAATGTCAGTACAGTAAGGCAGTGTTGGCTTTGATTCGTGAATGGACTGGTTACTCATTGCCTGAAACTAGAGACCAGGATTGGAGGGGGAATGCTAGATTGTCCAGACTGAAAGTTGGAATCATTAATAGCATTCTGAATGCTGTTACTTACCACATTTGGAGGCAACGAAATGGCAGCAGACATGAATTGCAAATCCAAGCTCCTGCAGGTTGTCTGAAACTGATTCAGTTTGAAGTTCGAGCTAAAATTCAACAGCAATGCAAGGGCACAATGTCTAGGAGAGATCGTAGTTGGCTTGAGAAGCTTATGTAATCTGTAATTAGTTTCATGGCTAGCTGATTTTCATGTCAGCTTGAAATGTTGATGTATTTGGTTCTTGTTTTTCTTAATATATTTTTACATTTACCAAAAAAAAAAAAAAAAAAAAAAAAAATTGCCTCCCATCACCACACGGTCGCAGGGTTGCTCTGATACCACTTGTAAAAACCCGGCCCAAACCGGGTCGGGAGCGGTTACTTATGATAGCTCATCAGGCTGCGTACATAGCACACAGATCAACACGGGTCCTTTATAGCGCATTTTGTCCCCCCTCATGCGCATCCCGGAAACCTTCCCAGGAGCTCACCCATCATAAGACTACTCCCAACCAAGCACGCTTAACTGTGGAGTTCTTTTGTATGGATGGCCATAAAAGAAAGTGCACTTTGTTTATATGAGTAGTATTTCCAAACCCTTTAAGCACTAGTCATTTAAGCCTATCACTAGACCTCTTCAATTAACGTGGGGTGTTACAAACACTATCAAACTCCCCCACACTTAGACTTTTGCTCGTCCCGAGTAAAACTCAAGACAAGTGAGTTGAGAAAGCCTACAAGCAAGTATGGGGTAATTTTGCGCATTCTTCCCTCACCGCGTCTTTCTTATATCTCCCTCAAAACATTCTACCTATTAAAGAAAAATCTAGACTCAAATTTGGTAACTCTCTCTTCTCTTACTCCCCCTCCTTATGTCATCCCTCTTACACTAGACTCGATACATAACCTACTTCTTACCATTCACACATCCGCCCTCCTTATATCACCAAGAAGTAGATGGTCACTCTCACCTTATCCCAAGGTGGTAGCAAAGTGACATACACATCCTCAAATCCATCACAATTCAACTTCTTATATCACCCCCTTATTACTCCATGTGATGCAAATCATGCTACTTGGTGGGCCAACTCCTTCATTAATCAACAACACAAGTAACCATGGCAAAAACCTATTTGGAACAAGTTTTGTGACTCAAAGAGAAATTAAATCCTAGTACTAACCTCCTTCCAAGACCTTCCTTATTACTCCCTTCTTGTCCCTCCATCTTTTTTATCTTTTTCTATTTTCCAATTTTTTCTTTCTATTTTTTTCTTTTTCTATTTTTTTTTTCGAAAATCCATCAATTTTCTTAAGGTGCCCTTTCGGATTTTCACCTTATATTATTCTCGCCTCTCAATTGTGCCCTATTTTGCCTATGCGCCCGCCCAGCTTGTGGGTTTTCACCTAACCAGGATTTCCATTTTTTTTTTTCAAAACATGAAAAAAAGCCTACATATGTTACACTCATGCTCCTCCCCCATACTTAGTTTCGACAATGTCCTCAATATGGAGGAGAGTACTACAAATGCAAAGGGAAAGAAATATAAAAGGAGTATGGGTGGCCTCCCGTAAAGCGCTTTTGGTTTTCGTCGTTTGCTCGTCGCCTTTTAATATCTTCTTCTTTTCAAGAGTTAAGAGCGGAACAACTCAAAGCCCTTAGCAACTTATCAAATACATTAGCGCATAGACAAGAGGTATGACCATAGCATAGATCAACCACATAGAAGACATAAGCAACGAAATAGTAAACACAAGACAAGTGTCGCAAGTTTTCATGCTTAATCGACGGTTTCTTGTCGCGGTATGGTTCCTTGAAGGATGTGATGAACTTGGTGAAAACGAAGTAAGAATGAGGCAACTCGTGAGCTTCTTTGGGTGATAAGTTTGATGGCTTTTCAAAGAAAGTTTGAGGTGGTTCTTCCTTACGGGGGTACACCTCTAAAACTTATTTTCCATTTCTTCTTTAGCATCTTCCTTGACCCCCACACTTATAAGTTTCATAGGTTTTGAAGGTTCACAAATCACGTCTTAAAGAGCCTCCACTTCTCTTTTTCTATCCCAACCACCTCAAAAATCATTGCTCCTTAGTCATTCTTCTGAAACACCTCATTCCCCAATTCTTTAAAGGTCAATTCTAGGAAAGAGTTACTACGAACCAAAGAGTTGTTTCCAAGGTGTGAGGCGTCAACTTCGGTACAAGGAATGTCAATAGGGATCTCAATGAATGGTAAGACCAAATTAAAGAAGGTTTCAAGTCATATATATCATCTTCCTCATCAAATAAATCATCAAAATAAGAGTTGTCAAAGGCGCAAATAACCTCTTCCTCGACCTTACTTCCCTCATATTCATCTTTTTCAACAATTTGACCCAATGACTCCTTATCAAGGCCACTAAGGACCGAGGATTCGTCCTCACCCACATGACTATTACTTGAGGAACCATCATCAAAAGTGCACAAGGTGTCGGTAGATACCACAACGAGGGAGTGGCGTGGAAGTGTGGCGAAAACATAAGCATCCTTCTCATCATCCCAAAAACAATAATTATCAATACCACTCTTTATAGGAGTAGCTCGTTGTTAGGTTCATATACCTATTATTAGACTCCTCTAATAGTGAACTAATTAAGTTCTTAATTATTTGTTTATTAGATCTAGTGGATGCATAACAAAATAAGAGATTTATAAGAAAAACAATGTCCCTTACATTGTAGGTTGGTTCGAAAATATGGGCACAAGTAAGGTCACCTTCCTTCACTTGTTCTTGAGCTGAATATGATGGATGATCCTCCTAAGACTCCAAGTATAGAAGACACTCCAATAAGTTGCACCCAAGATTAAACCCAAAAATTCCTACTAATATTAACTAGATATGTAGTAGAAATGCTACCTTAATATTACTAATATTTCTAGTATTACTACTTCTAGTAATAGTTGGAGAGTATTAGTATTTGAGAGTGTTTGGAGGATTTTGCATGTGAGGATATATGAGCACTAAAAGCAAGCAAAAACTAGAGAGGAAAAATGAGCAACAAGTGCTCCTATTTAAGAGCATAAAACCGGTGGCCCTCTTACATGGGGGAATCTTTTCCTCTTGTTTTTACTTGTTTTTATAGCATAGGTAGGGTGTAGGAAACATTTATGTAAGATGTGTCATAGAAGTGTCACAATCACACTTTATTCCAACACAAATGAACAAGACAAAATTTGAGCATCTTTTGCTCTTATATAGCCGGCTATATGGAGCCTTTCAGGTTCATTTTTGCCTTTTGTTATTTGTCCCATAAATGCTTATAAGTCATATGTTCAACTATCTTACATAATTAATTATTAATGTAATCATTTAACAATTAAATATTACAATTAATAATATAATATACACTCCACTTTTGAGTAGTATATTACCATTATATCAATATAGATCCTACAATTGCTAGTTAGTTAAAATTACAACTCTTTGTAACTTTAAATAACCAATTACCTCTACCTCAAAACTTATATAAAACCTCAACTAATTTAGTAACTTAACACTTAATTACTAAATTAAATCTTATTTACTCATATTACAATAAGACATAAAATCGCACTCCCATAATTAAGGAATTAATCAATCTATATCGTATACAATTAATTAAATATCTATTTGGGCTTCATCCTATAGGTGTGACCTAAAGGGATCAACTGACAACCACTGTCATACGACAGTAATGTCAAACTCTAGTTAGCCAATCATTACCGATTAATGATGATCAGTTGACTATATAATGAATCATCCCTTTCGTATTCTTAATATGAGATTTAAATATGTGATCGCACTATTTTTGAGGACACATATTCCAACAATCTCCCACTTGTCCGAGACAAGTGTGCGTCACCAATTCTCTTGTCTTATTACAATCTCCCACTCAATGCAAGGTGTCTCGCAGGTCGTACTTGCACTTGATCATATCTTGAGTGGTTTCCTCGATCTGGAGTGTAACTATCTGGCCGGAATTATCTACCATAGATACCTTCCGAGCGTGGCCACGCATTTCCAGTTCACTACTCCTCGAGTGGCCTTGAGATTTCAAACAACCCTGACAAGGGGGTGGACAATTCCTATCGCACTATTCCCTTTGTTCAGCCACAGTTCATCTTAACCCAAAATATACCCATTTGACCTCATTTACGACAGTCGTAGAGCATAAATCAAAACTAATCAGAAATTTGTGCCAACTTGGGCGAACAGTCTCTAGTCAAAATAATTGACTCATAAGAATACTATAGCAGCTCTTGCCACGACTAGGTTTTATGAATTACCAGAACTCTATAAGCGGCCACTGCCCGACAGAGTGTCCCATACAGTCTGCCTATGTGATCGACTAGTCATCCCATATGACTCTATGGCACTTTAACTTGCCATCAATCGCATCACACTCTAATCACTTCGAGACGTCACCTCATATAAGTAACTAGGGGCGAATACCATGTCAATCCAGTTCACTTTAATGGGGTTCAATTTGTCTCTACAACCCATTTGGATTTAACAAAGTAATGGGTGAGTTTAATAAAAACTCAAACGATAAATGTGATTATCACATATGAATAGTCAATACACTATTACTACTTCATATCTTATAATCTTTAGTATACTTTTTACACCAGTCGAAATGCAATAAAAGCTTGGCAAGCGGATATACCCTATATCCATATATTCCAACTTTTTCAATTGTTATTTCCTTCTATTCAATGTTATTTCTAATAACTTGAATTTATCTCTAAGTATTTGTCTAGTCTTCTTGCTAGACTTGGGCTCTTTTACTTGAAAGATACTCCCACTGTTATCGCATAACTTGTGACAAAGTCATTCGTAGAGAGATTCACCCTTAATCCCTACGTTGACCATTTTATTACAATCTACTTAGATTCCTTTTGTAGAATTTGCAATGCGTGAAGCTAAAACACTTTTCTAGTCTCTTACTCCCAAGTCAATAAGACATCCTAGGATTTCAACAAATCCCTTTTGGTTTGGAAACTAAAGTTTGTGCAACCCTTCAACACCTAACTTAGTTTATCATCCATATGAACAAATCCTTAATTCTTCTCAAGAATCTCAAGGATGTTCTTTAAGGCTTTCACAAGCCAAATCATGAGAATTATCTTGTTAATGACTTATCATGCCCTAGGCATATATCACATCATGGCATGTGCGTTTGTTGGCATACATGATCATTCTAATGGCGGAAACATTAGCAATCAATTTCATATGATCAACAACTTAATAGGTTCAGTGAACGACTATGACTCCATCATAGTAATTCCACTTCCATCAACATGAATAACCTATTCGACCTTGTTGATGTTAAACAGATATGAAAGATCTTATCCTCATAAGACTCTCAACTCTATGCCAATATTCTCTCACATAGATTCAAAATCTAGAATACTTTGCATCCTTTTCCAAGTCTCCAATCACTCTTTCACATAAGAGAGCATTGGTACATTATACTCAATAAGTAATATGTTATCAACATGTAAGACATGGAAAAACATTTCTAGCTCCCACTTAACTTTATGCATAATCATGATTCTTCAATCATGTGAATGAAACTATTCACTATTATCACATAAACGAAAAGTATAATCCTTTAATGCTTGCTTAAGACCATTCTAGGATCACTTAAGAAAGCTACGCATAGAATGTTAGGATCCTTAGATCTTTATCTAAGGTTTTGTGTTCCAAACACATCCTTCTCTAAATTCTCATTTTAGAAAAGCGAATTTTAATATCATTTGCCATTCCTCATTAAAATGAAATGTGGCAATTCCTAACATAATTTATCTTGATCAACATCTTTATGTTAATCTTATGCATTTGAGTACTCTAAAGCTCTATCTACCTTTAATGAGACCCTCGCTTTAAAGTAAATCTACTCTTGAGTAACAATTTTCGGATTATAATGCTACGGCTCGTATGTAACAAGGTCATAATACTATCACTTTCACAAAGCAATATTTTAACCAATAAGATATGTGCGATAAACTCCCACTGAACTATGCTCCCACTCTATCTTTATAGATTATAGTTCAACTATACTACCACTTTATAGTTCCATTACTTTCACAAAGTAACACTATAAGGCATGTTTGTGACGATCTAATCTACTCCCACTCTATCTCTCAAAAATACATCTATCTTCTTGAGAGATAGCTTTGTGAGTTACAAACATATATATGGTGGAGTATTAGGAGTTTCTAGACTATGCATTAGCTTTCAAAAGGTCATCCCTATCATGGCAGTTTGATTCATGTAATATGTGAGTCTGATCCACGTCATTTGCTAAATAGACTCTTTATTTTAGGTATATCATGGTTGACCATCCGATTAGAATAATGTGTCCGTTTGGTATCTCAAATTCCCTACTTTATGAGTTCAATAGCTCATCACAACTTTATAGTTGATCTTACATTAGTAAGTTGTTACTTTAAGTAACAATGGCATAAGGAGAATCAAATTCATAGCTTATGGACTTATAATGATCCCATCATCATATTTGTCTACTTGATCAATTTAAGTCGATAATCTTATGTTTCACGATGCAAGTAGTGTATGAAGATAAATTTTAGAACAAACGATACAATAAAGCAAGTGACTTGGGTTGCAAACCAAGTCACCAATATCCAAAATACAACCCGTGTTTAAAGGATACAAACAAATTTCCAAGTCACACAAGGAAATCAAAATAGTTCTAAAATTTCAAAGTTCAACATGAAAATAAAGACAAAGAAACATAAAGCCAAGCTTCCATAGATCTAGCTCCATGGGCGGCTACCTCTAGCTTCCCTCAAGATCCTTCAAGCTTGCTTTTCTTTGCCCTTGTCCTTACTAGGATGCCCTAATTACAATAAAAAGGGTAATTATCACAACTTGTATCAACATACCAAAGTTGAGATTGAAACATAAAAGATACGGATAGTCATATACCTACTGGAATAACCTTTCCAGCTTTGACATCGCCAAGATATTTTGAACAGTTTCTCTTCCAATGCCCAACACCACAACAGTAGTGGCACTTGTCCTCGGATGAGGCACTGTACTTGGGCTTGGAGGAACTAGCTTTACAAGCTTTAGCTTTGTTCCTGTTGGGAGTTTGCTTATTTCCCTTGTTCCCACTTTTCTTGAAAGTTCCCTTGTTCTTATGATTAACATTGAGCACATCTTTGGTGGTGCTAACACTTAGCCTCATGTCCCTTTCGTCTTACACAAGCATTTTGTGCAACTCATCAAGGGAGACTTTCTTGTCTTGCATATTAAAATTCACCCGGAATTGAACATATGCTTTGACTTTGTTGAGGGAATGAAGAATCCGATCAATCACGAGTTCCTCGGGAATCTTTACCTTATGCATTTTTAAGGTCTCGACATGCTCTATCAACTTGAGCACATGAGGGCTAACTTTTTGGTCCTCCTTAATGTTGAGGTCAAAGAATGCAGAAGCAGCCTCATATTGTTTCATGGCCCAATTCGAAATTTTACTATTTTTAACCATTTTACCTCTTTTAATCCAATTTTATCTCATAAAAATCATAAATCATTCAATATTAATCCAATTAATACGGGATTTTACACACAACTTTTAAAATATGCATGTGAGGTCATATAAACTTTTCAAGGTCAGAGAGTAAGTTTAACCATTTTAGTCATTTTAACCTCCATTTATGCAATTTTTACACTAAAAATTCATAAATCATGAAATATTAATCACATTAATATGCTATTTTATATGCAATACATAAAATATTCATGTGAGGTCATACGAAAATACCACGGCTAGTAGTGAAGGTTAACTTATTTTAGTGAATAAAAGTTCATTTTACTCATAAAAATATAATAAAATCACTAAAAATCATTAAAATGAGCTATAAATTTCCATAAATCATAAAAATGACCTAAACACATTTTAGGACCATAATATATAACATGCATAATTATTTTGTGGATTACTCATATAAATCACAAATTTTTAGTTTTATATGTTAACATTTTAACTCGGAAAAACAATAACTGATTATGCATGCAACATCCTATGCTCTGATACCACTTGTTAGGTTCATATACCTATTATTAGACTCCTCTAATAGTGAACTAATTAAATTATTAATTATTTATTTATTAGATCTAGTGCATACATAACAAAATAAGAGATTTATAAGAAAAACAATGTCCCTTACATTGTAGGTTGGTTCGAAAATATGAGCACAAGTAAGGTCACCTTCCTTCACTTGTTCTTGAGCTTACTATGATGGATGATCCTCCTAAGACTCCAAGTATAGAAGACACTCCAATAAGTTGCACCCAAGATTCAACCCAAAAATTCATACTAATATTAACTAGATATGTAGTAGAAATGCTACCTTAATATTACTAATATTTCTAGTATTACTACCTCTAGTAATAGTTTGAGAGTATTAGTATTTGAGAGTGTTTGAAGGATTTTGCATGTGAGGATATATGAGCACTAAAAGCAAGCAAAAACTAGAGAGGAAAAATGAGCAACAAGTGCTCCTATTTAAGAGCATAAAATCGGTGGCCCTCTTACATGGGGGAATCTTTTCCTCTTGTTTTTACTTGTTTGTATAGCATAGGTAGGGTGTAGGAAACATTTATTTAAGATGTGTCATAGAAGTGTCACAATCACACTTTATTCCAACACAAATGAACAAGACAAAATTTGAGCATCTTTTGCTCTTATATAGCCGGCTATATGGAGCCTCTCAGGTCCATTTTTGCCTTTTGTTATTTGTCCCACAAATGCTTATAAGTCATATGTTCAACTATCTTACATAATTAATTATTAATGTAATCATTTAACAATTAAATATTACAATTAATAATATAATATACACTCCACTTTTGAGTAGTATACTACCATTATATCAATATATAATGGGTCCTACAATTGCTAGTTAGTTAAAATTACAACTCTTTGTAACTTTAAATAACGAATTACATCTACCTCAAAACTTATATAAAACCTCAAATAATTTAGTAACTTAACATTTAATTACTAAATTAAATCTTATTTAATCATATTACAATAAGATATAAAATCGCACTCCCATAATTAAGGAATTACTGAATTTGTATTGTATACAATTAATTAAATATCTATTTGGGCTTCATCCTATAGGTGTGACCTAAAGGGATCAACTGACCACCACCGTCATACGACAGTAATGTCAAACTCTAGTTAGCCAATCATTACCGATTAATGATGATTAGTTGACTATATAATGAATCATCCCTTTCGTATTCTTAATATGAGATTTAAATATGTGATCGCACTATTGTTGAGGACACATATTCCAACACTCGTATCAAGTTTAAGGGGAGGAAGGTCTTCAACCTCACACATTCTCTTTAAAAAAGGAACCATCATCAAAATACTTATTGCCTAAAGTGTGAACAACTTCTTCATCGGTCTCATTTTCCTCAATATTACTAAAACTGTGCCTCATTTGATTTTAAAAGGTATCCATTTTTGCTTGGGTGAGCTCACTTTCCCTCCTTAAATCTTGTGTTACTTTATTTTGATTATTAAGGATAGCTTGACACATTTCTTGGGTGCTCATTGAAGGTGTATCATGGGTGGGAGTTGCCTCACTTTGTTAGTATTGGGTTTGACAAGAGTTTTGAGACTCTCATTTTCTAGTAAGATTGGCTAAGTAGTGGAAGTGTTCCCATTTCTCTTCATAACTCCATTCAAAGAACCTTTCATTACCCAAGCCAAGCACACGACACACATACTCCTCATTCAAACCATAATAAACCATATGGACAATGTAACACCCCAACTATCCGGCCAAGATAATTGGAGCGTTACCATCTCGGTTTCCCGAGGTAGTGTTTCAAAACTTCAATAAAAGAACATTTTATAAATAAACGTAATGTTTAGTGAATTACATAAACATAAACAAATGAATAAATAAAATACAACTCGTTACATCTATACTCTTCTAGCCAACTAGACTCGTCTCGTGGTATCATCAAGCTCGTCCCGTCTCCCGCGTACTATCCAAACAACCTTAACATAACCTGCTTCCCATATAACCAAAGAATATCATATGGATCGACACAGGCCACCCCAAAAGAGACAGGTGACAATGCACAGACACACAAACGTCAGTTTCAACAGATAAAAAAAGTGTGACACGACTCGAGTGTGTGAACATACAACATGACTACGATATGAATGACATGATATCCAAGAACCGCCACCACGGTACCGAAACACTCCCATACATATCGACCACCTCACTGGTACCGGGACATGCCCAGACATACCTTCAATCACACTAGTACCAGGACACGCCCAGACATACCGATAACCACAAACAAGTACCGGGACACGCCCAGGCGTACCGGGTCCGAAAGCCAACCAAATCCCCTGCCAGACATCGTGTCTCAATCACACGAGTCCCTCCAAACTCAAGTCATTAATGTGCACATCCCTCTTGGAGTGGGAAGCTCCAAGAGGCGACCCAAGCGGAAGACGGTCTCCCTACAGCCTTCCGTCTCCTCAACAACCATAACATCATCATAAACCACCATTATACAAGATAACCAACAACAAATGCAATACCACACTAGTGTACCGAATACCGACTCATCTTGACCAACATTGTCTCATAATATATCATAACCACCACAATCACCTCTTAATGACATAATTAGTGACTAAACATGTTATAATGCAACTAATCTAATTACATGAGACTAATTACAACATCCACCATAAAACTTGTGACAACCACAATATTGAAATCGAGTAGGATTAACCTACCTTTTAGCATTCTACACAAGCAAATCCGAAACCACCAAGCATCCATATCATAAGACTGTCTCATCCTACATAATACCATAACAACTATCACAAAATATCCTACAACAACTAATGCTACTAATTTACCCTTCATTATTACCAACTAATTACTCCTAGTACTAATTAACAACACCCATTAAAAACTCCCAAATTTTAGGGTTTAGTCTTAAAACGAATTATCTAAATTAAAGGGAAAAGGTAGTATGAGACTCACCAAGTGACAAGGAACAAGGATATGTGGATGAATCTTCCAAAATCTTCACCCATAGTTGTAGATCTAGGATATTGAGAAGTAGGGATTGTAGAGAGAGGTAGGAGGGTTTTAGAGACAAAGAAATAGGGTTTGGAAATGGGAGAAATATGAAAAATAGGTTATATATATGTCAAGGTCCATTAAAAGATAAGCTCACGCGTGAAAACTCAGCGGTTCCCGCAGCACTCGGTCGAGTGATCGGTTCACTCAGTCAAGTGGCGGCTCCACTCGGTCAGGTGAACCTCCACTTGATCGAGTGGCCTACGAATCAGGGGTTATTAACAACTTTGCAGGCTCACTCGGTCCCTTACTCGGTCGAGTGGGTTTAACTCGGTCGAGTACTCGGTTTACTCGGCCGAGTACAGGTCTTATAATTATGGGGTATTACAATCTCCCCCCCCCCCCCCCTCTTAAAGGAACTTCGTCCCCGAAGTTCACCTCATTCTCTCTTTTCCTCAAATCTCACATTGATTCTCATGCACTCTCTCTCGTCTCACATGCTCGTTTACCGTATACGTTCATTTATAAATGTCACACTCATCCCAAAGTTCTTTGTTCAACTCCCATACTTCCTCACATTCCGTACTTTCTCTTTCCTTAATTTCTGAATCGTTACATTCACTCCCCATAAAAGAGAACTTTGTCTCGAAGTTCAACTATCAAACCTCACGGTGTCCTCTAACACGATTCTTACTAAATTCCACAAATGACCAACTCTCTCTTGCCTATTGCAAATCCATTATCAAATCTCATATCTCATATAGTTCTAATTTCATTGATATAATCTCCCATCTACAAGCCTCCCAAAGGTCAAGCACCAGGTCAAACCCCCGATTCCAATCTATAATCCCATACTTAACTCCCATTTCATGTTCGTTATAAGTATATGCATCTATCACGTGTATAATTCGATTATTATTACGTATCTATATCATGTCCCATCTCAAACTTTCACATGTGTTCACAACAATCATGAATATGCGGACTCAATGAAACAATTAAACAATGCAAAATTACTCGTAATGTGACTCAACCATGTTCAACATTCCCGTTTCCGGACATCATGCTACGCATATACGGCGTCAAATCCACCACGTGATCATACACGTGCTTCCATATCCGTTCCCATCCATTATCAACACTTCCGCTTAAACGGAAGACCATAATCAAAATCATGCAAACGACTATTATGCAACACAAAATTTGCATATTTCCTCTTACTTTTACACAACCAAATAAAAATCACGCTGATTAACCTACATCAAACAAGGTTGTCACATCATTTCCGTCATCAATCCATTCATGTTGAATCAATGATATCCATTTACTTGCAAAATGCCATACCATGTGATCAAACCTAAACAATTCACGCATATCACCCATGTAAGGTCAATCATAGTCATCCAACACAAGTCAACTAATAGAAACCGCTAAATAAGGGTACATGTTCAATATTTGGTCAAATATCAACAAAAGAAGGGTCAAAGCAGACCACTTGGTTGAGTGTAGGAAGCCACTCGGCCGAGTAGGCGACCCCTCGGTCGAGTGCATGGTGCACTCGGTCAAGTGTCACCTGGGGCAGAATGTTTTCATTCTCAACTGGATTCCAAACTTCCTTAATTCATCACAAAAATGCTAATAGGCCCTGATGGTGCCTAACACACCATTAAAACCAATTTAAGCATAACCCTTGGCCCTATGGCCATCATCATTACACAATTAAGATAAAACATCCGAGACACACTACTGACACAAAATACTATTTTATAGTTCTTTTCGCAACCGTTCTATTTTACCCCCATACCCGGCGACAGTATCACCATACCGTCATCAACAACCACAATAATCACGTTGGTAGGCACAACACAAATACTATCTCATGGACATAGCCCTAACCACTCATTACTCTAAGGAATAACAACAACATCACAACCCAAATGGACACTACCACAAGTTCACGATTTATATCATGGACGCTTTACTTGACAGTTGGGAAGCAACTTTACAAACAACATCTATATTATCAGTGATAGGCCAAAATCCCACTAACTACTCTCACTTACCATGCACGCATACTTAAATTAAACGGTTACCCTATATAGCATCAATGATCAACTAGTTTAACAACACAATTTACCGCTCCCCGAAAACCGACTTTCAAAGGACAACCATCAGTTACCATATCACACGTGTACATTAACTTTCAAATAGCCTTGTCATTCACTTCTTACTACGGCTTCTACTAGACATCTTGTACCCTCAAATCTCATTGATCACCTCAAATTCCATCTAATTACCTCTTATATTCCTATTTTATAAATTCTTCTTACCATCTTTCAATTCTCGTCACTCCTTGAATTCGATTTACATATTCCCACAACTGTGAACAACCCAAATTATCACTTTAGTCTACCCTTAGGTATCTCAATTGCTTTCTCACTATTCCACCATTCAAATCTCATTTATCACCTAAATTTCCAAGCCGCATATAATGATAATATCTCTTAACATGCAACCCAAACCTCACTCATTATCCATAAGTTCAGTCAATCAACAAACAATCGACCTAGATCATACGTCACTCATTATCCACAATTTACCTCACACAATCCTCTTACTCAATTCAAGACTCCTTACGCAAGCTAAGTCACCTTCTTGTATTCCCAATTTCCGACATAATTCTCATACAAAATCACACCCAACTTCTCCTTTTAATCTACTAAACACACTCATAACTTTGGATCACCCAAAATAATAGCTCCTTAATCACAAAACAACACTACTTAGCATGAAAGATTGCTTCTTCAAAAGTCAATAGTCATGTTACGTCCTCATATCTCTAAATTTATACTCTACATTGGTAACATATGCTTATAAACACCCATTTCCATTCACTATTCCTTTACCCATAATACTTTCATCACTATTTAACCAATTCCAATTTAATCTCTAGCACATCATACATGTAACTCTCTACTTGGATCAAATCCACATCCATTGAGCAACTTACCATAACCCATGTCTCCCGCTCCCAACTCTTAAGATACTCTATTCACTCATTGCACATTATTAGTACCTCCTTTTCCCTCATAAACTCATCGACTCACTCCCATTACACATCCTTTCCCACACAACCATATATGTCTACACGGCTTTACTCATCAAGACCATACATCCCAGAAGGTAAACAAGGCATTGACACACACACACACACACACACACACACACACACACACACACACACACACACACACACACACACACACACACACACACACACACACACACACACACACACATATATATATATATATATAGAGAGAGAGAGAGAGGGAGAAAGAGAGACAGAGAAGGGATCAACTAAGGCCACCTTATATATTTGAGTTCATAAGTCCTTCTAAGGGTCATTGGATCAAGGCAATGAAAGGCTAGGATTTGATGTCAATATGTGACTACAAATTAATCCCTCCACCTTTTCTCTAATTAACTCATCAATTCAATAAACCAACCTCACTAATCATTCATCATCTCATTATCACAACTCCTTCTCCTCTCTCTACATCTCACTTTTCTCTCCTCTCTAAAAAAACCCAAAATCCCAAAAAACCAAAACCCAAATAAAGCACCCACTCCTCTCATCTTCATTCACCACCACCCACCACCACCCTACCCGACACCAACTCACCACCCACCACCACCGCCGCCGCCGCCACACCGCCACCACCTCGGTATTTTTTTTCGTTTTTTTTCCCCGTTTTGGTGTTAATTTTTATGTTTTGAGTTGTTTTTTCCATTCGTTTTTTTTTTGTTGTGTTTTATTTTCTTTTAATTGTCTTTTATTTTGTTAGTTCTCGTTTTTTTATTTATTTTCTCAAATCTCTTCTTGTTATACGTTTTTTTTAAGATTTCGGGTTTTAAATCTCGTTTTTTTTGTGAGATACTTTTTTTTCATCTAAGATCTACTAAAATGTTTTTCATAAAATTTGTTGTTTTAATCTTAGCTATATAAAAATTCTTATAATTTGTTGATTTTAATCTTATATTTCACATTTTTTATATAAAAATGATATAAAATGACTAAAGTTACATAGTTATGGGCAAAAGTTATACTGTTATGGACTAAAGTTATACCAAAATGGACTAAAGTTACACAAAAATTGCCTAAAGTTATACTGTTATGGACTAAAGTTACACAAAAAATGGACAAAAGTTATACAAAAATTGCCTAAAGTTATACAAATATGGACTGAAGTTATACAAATAAGGACTAAAGTTATACAAAAACTGACTAAAGTTATATGAATATGGACTAAAGTTATACAAATAAGGACTAAAGTTATACAAATATGGACTGAAGTTATACAAATAAGGACTAAAGTTATACAAAAACTGACTAAAGTTATACGAATATGGACTAAAGTTATACAAATAAGGACTAAAGTTACACAAAAATGAACTAAAGTTATACAAAAATGGACTAAAGATATACAAATACATTAGGAATGTGTTTAACTTCTACTCAATGAATATAGAACTCTAGTAACGATATGAATAACTTCTACTCAACGAATGTATAACTCCAGTAGAAATGTGTATAATTTCAATGACTTTAGTCAATTTTTGTATATCTTTAGTCAATTTTTGTATAACCTTAGCCCATTTTTGTATAACTTTACTCCCTATTTATATAACTTTAGCCCATTTTTGTATAACTTTAGTCCATATTTGTATAACTCTAGTCCTTATATGTATAACTTTAGTCCATATTTGTATAACTTTAGGCCATTTTTGAATAACTTTAGTCCTTATTTGTATAACTTTAGTCCATATTTGTCCATTTTTGTCCTTATTTGTATAACTTTAGTTCATATTTGTCCATTTTTGTAAAACTTTAGTCCATTTTTGTATAACTTTAATCCATTTTTGTATAACTTTAGTCATTTTCGATAAATTAATTGGATAACTTTAGTCCATTTTTGAATAACTTTAGTCCTTATTTGTATAACTTTAGTCTATATTTGTCCATTTTTGTATAACTTTAGTCCATTTTTGTATAACTTTAATCCATTTTTGTATAACTTTAATCATGATTCATAAAAAAAAAATTAACAATGAAAAATAAAAATTTAATTTATTACTAAAAATAAACAAAACCGTCTCACAACAACACCAACGCACAAATTATATAACTTTAGTCGTAAATTGTATAACTTTAATGTTTAGAGGGTATAACTTTAGTCGTAAATTGTATAACTTTAATATTTTAAGGGTATAACTTTAGTCGTAAATAGTGTAACTTTAATGTTTTAAGGGTTGCACATATGGGCATTGAAGTTGTACACAATGACCACTAAAGTTGCTCATATGGAAGAAAAAACCAAATATAAAAAAAACAAATAACAATGATCACTGAAGTTGCACATATGGGCATTGAAGTTGTACACAATGACCACTAAAGTTGCACATATGGGCATTGAAATTACACATAATATCACTAAAGTTATAAGTTTAAATTTTAAATATGAAAAATAAAAACAAATGAGAAGAAGAAATAAACTAAACAATACTACATTAATCCATAATAACAAAACTAATGACATGGAACTATAATGCCAAAACAACAATAATATTGCAAAAAAAAAAACCATCTGAACTTTAAGATTAGAATCTAAAAAAACCAACAATAACTTTAGCCGTAAATATTATAACTTTAGCCAAATCGTATAACTTTAATAATAAATATTATAAATTTAATAGATTTAAGATCTGAAAAAAAATAACAAATAAAATAAAATCTGAAAAAAATAACAAAAATAACAAAAGATTTGAAAATAACGAAAATCAAAATAAAAAATTAGAAACTAAAAACAAAAAGGATCCACAATAACGAAAAAAAATGTAACGACACACGACGCCAACAACCACGACAAAATTAAAAAAAAAATTGAAAAACAAAGAATGGTGGTTGTAGCAGCAACCACCACCACCACCACCAGAACGCCCCACGACGCCAACAACCACGACGACAACAACCAATAACAAACAGATCTGAAAAAAAAAAAAAAAAGATATAAAAAGAGGGGGTGGCAGTCGCGGCAAGGAGGAGAGGAGTAGGGAGGCGGAATAAGGACGGGGGTGTCGAGGCCGACGTGGATGGATTGTCGGGGTGGCGGCGATGGTGGCAGAGGAGTGGAGCCGCGACATGGCAGAGGAGGGAGGGTGTTGCGGTAGTGGGTGTTGAGGAGGTTATGAGGACGGCGGTAGTGGGTGTTGCGGTAGTGCGGGGGTGGCGGCGTGGGGCTGGGAGTTGGTGGTGGTGGTGGTGGCGCGGTAACCGTGAGGATGAGAGAGTGTTTTTTTTTTTTTTTTTGGTTTTTTTTTTGTTGGTAATTTTAGAGAGAAATGAGATATAGAGAGAGAGTAGGTGGGTGGGATAATGAGAGGAGGTTAGGATAGGCTGAGTGTTTAAGGGAGTTTGAGTGATTAAGGAAGATAATTAGCTGAGATGAAATTGTAGCCTTCCATTTAGATACAATCTCATCCATCCATCTCTTACATCTAATGGTCCATATGAGGACTTAGGGACTTATTAGATGTAGTGGACTCATGAGAAAGGCTCTATATATATATATATCACAAATTCTTGTTTGTGACATAACATATCCGTCACTCTTGAGTGACGGATACCATTTTACCTCACAAAGCACCCACTTTTTCTCTCTCTGCAACACTATTCATGTGATCCCCTTTCTCCACTAACCCATTTTGTTACCATTTTAACTCACAAAATATCCGGCACAAATGGTAACCCGACACAAGGAAGACCAATTGTATATATATATATATATATATATGGTCGAGATCCCGTACGAACTAGAATTGGGTACGAACTGTACGAACTCAGTTAAGAGACCACATTAAGATGTCCAAAAACAAATCCCACCCGTACCTTTCTTTCCTTCATCCTTACCCATTACCCAACTCCTTTCTTCCTTATCCTTATCCACCACCACCACCACCACTCGTCGCAGCTTCCGGCCATCATGACAACTATCGGAACCTGACAATTCTACTTATGCTAGCTACGCCGACGAACTCGATCAACCGCCAGCTTTATTGGCAACCTTCGTCGGCGACGAAAACGTCGACGGAGACCATTATCCGGCTCCAATTTTCCGGATAACCTCAATGGATCAAATAAATTATTGAAATCTTACTTCGTTTTTGGTAATTTTAACATTTAAATCAAGTTTTATGAAGAAAAAAAAGTAATTGGCGTATGGTTACTGACACGCCTAAAATGTCGCACTAAAAGACGGCCAAATTAACAATTTATATACCACTAAACACACTAATTAGCACTTATTATAAACTAGTAAAATAGCAAGCAAGGGATCGAACCCAAGAGAAGATGGGTTTTGCAATAGTGAAATTAAAAGAGTAATTAGAACAATTCTGACAACAATAACAACAAATAAATAAAAGGGGGGGGGGTTGGTTGAGTTTTCAATTGTAACAAAAGCAAGGAAATTCAAACAAGAGTGCAAGACAAGTAAACAATCAAGAGTTCAAGATGGAAATTAATCAATATTAAGAGAGACTTAATCCGACCCAAAGTTTGGCACTTTAGTTGACAAAACCCTTCAATCAATCCTTCAATTATATATTATCACCCTATTGTGAAGATAAATCTTCTAAATCTCCTTAATAATGGCCAAATGACAAGGAAATCACACTTAATCAAATAACCCAACTTATCAATTCTACCAAGTAGAAATCACATACATTGGTCAAATTAACAAGAAGATATGAGCACAAGAGATTCAATAGGGGTAATTAGACACAATGAAATCACAATTAATGCCTAATTACAAGTTAATCCTTTTCTTGCTAATTAAGCCAAGAAGAAATCACATTCATTAGCATAATAACAAGGTGTTGCAAAGATGAGATTACAAGGAAATCACACTTAATAATCCCAACAACAATAAATTAAGGAACTTGATTAATTAAGCAACAAGGAAATCACACTTAATTACTCAATATAAACAAGGATTCCAAAATTCAAACAATAAACACAAAAGGATTAACAATGATAATTAAAATTAAAGAAGGATTAAAGGATCTTACAACCAAAGATTAAGCCTTGAGTCGGATTAAGATAGGAGATTAGTTCTCCATAATTAGATCTAATACCCAATTCAAAAGATGAAAATATTCCCAAATTACAACCTTGATTAATTAAAGTGAACAAAAGATGTTGAAAACCTAGAGGCAATCATCTATATATAGTCTAGGTATGAAAGGGATTAATGGGTCATAACATGGTGCAAGCCCGTAATCAAAACATGCTAAAACACACTGAAACCCATATATTTCGCACCGTGCGAAATATGGGTCCTGGAATTTCGCACGGTGCGAGTTCTCTGCTGGACAGCATTTTTTCCGAAGGTCATATCTCTCTCGTTACTTGGCCAAATGAGGCGTGTGACCTACCGTTGGAAAGCTAAGAACATAAGATTTCACCTCCACTTGGCCTTGCATCGATACGAGCTCTAGAACTCAAGATATACCCATTTGAAGTCGATCCTTATGCAAACGACGCTTCAAATCTTCAATTGCTTCATCATTTCACTTCTTCATGTCTTAGCTAGTCTTCCTTCTTGCTTGTAGATATTTTGTACCATGGTATATTTCAAGATATGCCTTTGCTTCCGATCATTGCTCAAAACTCCATTACTTACTCGGCATTAAGAATATGGTAAATGTGACGTAAATCATGTGAAACCACGTCCCAAATGCCGCTTTATTATGCATAAAATAAGCTAAATAGATAGTATAAATACGAGCTTATCAAATACCCCACACTTAAGTCTTTGCTCGTCCCGAGCAAACTATTATAGAACCAATCAATAAACAAAAGGCTCACAAAAAAAAAAGTATGGGTAAGCTCAATCGATCCATCCCTCTTCTCTTACACCTCATCCTACTTATGTCACCTTCATCACATTATCAACATGGTCACTATTCCATTACAACATCATCACAAAAGTAAGTGACCCAAAGCCTCCATAATGAACGCTCTTCACTCACGCGTCCTCCTTATGTCTTCCCTCATCTAAGATGATCCTAATTTCCACCAATTCAATCTCATTTTCATAATCCAACATAACATCCTCCTTATTACTCCCTTGGTTCAACACAAGGTCACCATATTCATCATAGCATCTCCTAGCTCAATAAGTAGGCAAACTCAAATTCCTCCATATTTCACACAACTCCAACAATTCATAACTCAAATAACCAAAACTCAACCACGCTATCAATGCATAAGACAAGTCAAAGCAATCCAACTCCAAACAACAAGTATGCCAAGCACTAGTATCAAAATGAGCTTCCAAATCCCCCTCTTAGTCTTGACACACTACTAGCCTACCCTTCCGGCCTTCTAGAGCTCCACCACTTATGTCACCAACACCAAATGGAAGTAGTCATGTATGTGACATGATTTCAAGGCTTCAAAGAGTCAAAAAGGTTTTTCAAATTTTTTTTTTTTCCTAATTATCTCATTTTGCCTAAACCGCCCTCTCGGGTTTTCGGTTTAGCTCTTTTCCTCACCTCTACTCTCGTGGCTCGCACTCTTTTTTTATTTTGCCCGGAGTGCCCTTTCGGGTTTTCACTCCGACCTCGGCCACTTTCCCACTTTTGCCTAGGATGCCCTTTCGGGTTTTCGTCCTAGCCGGGTTTTTCTTGTCTTTCTTTTCTTTTTTTTCGTTTCTCTTTTTTTTTCTTTTTTTTTCTTTTTTTTTTTTTGAATTGAAATACGATGCATGAAATGAATATATTACAATATATACATGATATTACCAACACATGTCCACCCCACACTTTGTTTTTCACTTTGTCCCCAAAGTGATGGTGAACATCACAATCAACCTCAATGAAATGACTTGAGGCACCCACTTTCTCTTCAAATTAGAACAAGTTCAACTCCATCTCACAAGCTCACTAACTTACACTACCAACACCCTCGACTCTCGATGATGAGCTCAAAGATTCACACCTTACACCTCATCTTCATCTACTTCACTTGGTATTATCATGGTGTACCAAGCACAAATCATGGGCAAAGTGATAACTCAACATACTTCACCATTTTTCTAACAAAACTCCTCCATAGTTGAACTTTTGATTGCTTCTTTTTCATTGTTTGATTTGTGGGAGTGAAAGTGGGAATTCTTTTGTAGGTGATTTCACATGATTGAGGTAATGATAGGGAAATAAGGTGTTTAGACAATTAGGCAAAGAAGAGTGGTGATGTATGTAGTGATTGTGTCAAAAAGTGAGATTGGGAATAATGAGGCACAAGGATAGCTTGAATAGGCTTGATAAGGAGCATTGGTGGAATTGTCAAGCATGATAATTTTTACTCTCGCAAGGACTTATCAAAAGATTTTAATAAATCACTTGAACCATTTCACAAACACCTTGTGTGCACTACTCAAATAGTTGAGTTTTACACACAAGTACAAATACTAGTAGGAAAAAAAAACTAATAAAAGCATTAAAGAAGAAGTACGGGTTGCCTCCCGTAAAGCGCTTTTGGTTTCCGTCGTTTGCTCGACGCCTTTTCAAGTTTCATCTTCTATAAATGGTCAAGAGCGGAGCAACTCAATGCTCTTAGTAACCTATCAAACATGTTAGCCCACAAACAAGAGAAGTGACAATAATAGTAGAAAGTCAAGGCATACCAAGCATTCACGATGAGAACATATGCATATGACAAGTGATTCATTGAAGCATGTTCGAAAAACAATTCAATGTCACGATAAACCTCCTTGAAACAAGAGTTAGACTTGGTAAAAACCATGTAAGAGTGAAAGGACACAAGAGGTTCTTTAGGAATTAGAATGGGTGGCTCTTTCATGTAAACTAGGGGAGGTTCCTCTTTGTGTGGCAAAAATTCAACAATCATCATGTTCTCTACCCTATTAACATTCTCTTTAAAATTCATACTCACTAACTTCTTAGCCAAAGAAGGGTCACAACCAACATCCTCAAGTACCACAACATTCTCGTTTTCTTCTAATTCATCCATGGGTGGATTTGCCTCCAAATCTTGTAAGGTTGTCTCCAAATCACAAGACAAAACATACCCCAAATCTTCTCCAACCATTCCATTAGTTAAGGCAACATCCAAAGTGTCACCTCCACACAATTCATAAATGGCTTGAACAATAGGTTCAAATATCTCAAGAAAACATAGAGAAGAAGTCTCGAGAGGGTATTTTATTGCCTCATATATGTTGTGTTTGAACATTTGACCCTCAAACTCCATGGTAAGACACCCACTAGACACATCTATCTTAGTGTTGGAGGTTTTCATGAAAGGTCTTCCCAACAAGATTGGTGTTGAGCCTTTTTCGGGCTCCATGTCAATCACATAAAAGTCGGCGGGAAACATCATGTCACCCACCTTGACCAAAACATCCTCAATGATACCTTTGGGGTAGATGTTGGACCTATCTGCCAATGAAATGACTACATGAGTCGATTTCAATGGCCCCAACTTGAGAGACTCATAAAGGTAATTAGGCAAAACATTAATAGATGCACCTAAATCAAGCATAGCATGTTGACAATCTAAGTCACCAATTTTGCAAGGAATGGTGAACATGCCCGGATCACTACATTTTCGTGGCAAACGTTTTTGAAACATAGCCGACACATGTTCACTAGCCCTTACCTTTTTCATACTTTTTGCCTTATTGGTCCTCTTAGTAGTGCACAACTCTTTCAAAAATTTTGCATGCTTGGGCACACTACTAAGAAGATCAAGAAGAGGAATGTTTACCTCCACTTTACGAAAGATATCATAAAGGCTTGAAGTTTTCTTGTCAATTATCCTTGCATCATTCAAAGCACTTGGAAATGGAGCTTGTGGCTCATATTCCGGAAGAGGTTCATTGAACCTCACTTGTTTGGGTGTAGATGTTTCCCCATGTTCTACCACCACTTCAATCACATCTTCCACTTCATGAACAATAGGAGGTGGTCTTGACTTCTTAGGAGCCTTGGGTGCCTCTACCAACTCTCTACCATTCCTCAAAGAGACCGCGTTTGCTTGTTCCTTGGTGGGTGGAGGAATGGTGTGAGAAGTTAGGCTCCCTCCTTGAGTGTGTTGAGAATTGAGTGTATTGAGGATTTGACCAACTTGGGTCTCAAGGTTAACAAACCTAGAGTCGGTGAGTCGGTTTTGTTGAAGCACGGTGGTTTGAAATTCCTTGGTATTGTTTTGCATTGCCATTTGATTCATGGCAAGTGTTTTCATTATGTCTTCTAAAGATGATGAAGTTTTAGGAGGGGGTTGTTGAGAGTTTTGAAACTCCCATTGATAAGTTTCATTAGCCAAGTATAGAAAAAATTCCCACTTCTCTTCATAGCTAAACATATATCTAAATTTCCCCTCACTCAAATGATAAACATGTAACACCGTTTCATCATTCAAACCATTAAACACCACATAACATAACTCCCAAGTTTGATATGGGTATCGACATCTAGAGACATACTCACCCAACCTATCAAAATACTTGTGAAATGGTTCATCCTTAAATTGAGGAAAATCAAGAGAAGTCATTAAAACAAACAAGAGAGCAATAGAAACTAGTTAAACTAATCCTAATATTTACAAAAACACACAAATACTCTAAAAACACCAACAAAAACACTAGCAAAACCGTTACCTTCCCCGGCAACGGCGCCAAAATTTGACACGCCTAAAATGTCGCACTAAAAGACGGCCAAATTAACAATTTATATACCACTAAACACACTAATTAGCACTTATTATAAACTAGTAAAATAGCAAGCAAGGGATCGAACCCAAGAGAAGATGGGTTTTGCAATAGTGAAATTAAAAGAGTAATTAGAACAATTCTGACAACAATAACAACAAATAAATAAAAGGGGGGGGGGGGTTGGTTGAGTTTTCAATTGTAACAAAAGCAAGGAAATTCAAACAAGAGTGCAAGACAAGTAAACAATCAAGAGTTCAAGATGGAAATTAATCAATATTAAGAGAGACTTAATCCGACCCAAAGTTTGGCACTTTAGTTGACAAAACCCTTCAATCAATCCTTCAATTATATATTATCACCCTATTGTGAAGATAAATCTTCTAAATCTCCTTAATAATGGCCAAATGACAAGGAAATCACACTTAATCAAATAACCCAACTTATCAATTCTACCAAGTAGAAATCACATACATTGGTCAAATTAACAAGATGATATGAGCACAAGAGATTCAATAGGGGTAATTAGACACAATGAAATCACAATTAATGCCTAATTACAAGCTAATCCTTTTCTTGCTAATTAAGCCAAGAAGAAATCACATTCATTAGCATAATAACAAGGTGTTGCAAAGATGAGATTACAAGGAAATCACACTTAATAATCCCAACAACAATAAATTAAGGAACTTGATTAATTAAGCAACAAGGAAATCACACTTAATTACTCAATATAAACAAGGATTCCAAAATTCAAACAATAAACACAAAAGGATTAACAATGATAATTAAAATTAAAGAAGGATTAAAGGATCTTACAACCAAAGATTAAGCCTTGAGTCGGATTAAGATAGGAGATTAGTTCTCCATAATTAGATCTAATATCCAATTCAAAAGATGAAAATATTCCCAAATTACAACCTTGATTAATTAAAGTGAACAAAAGATGTTGAAAACCTAGAGGCAATCATCTATATATAGTCTAGGTATGAAAGGGATTAATGGGTCATAACATGGTGCAAGCCCGTAATCAAAACATGCTAAAACACACTGAAACCCAGATATTTCGCACCGTGCGAAATATGGGTCCTGGAATTTCGCACGGTGCGAGTTCCCTGCTGGACAGCATTTTTTCCGAAGGTCATATCTCTCTCGTTACTTGGCCAAATGAGGCGTGTGACCTACCGTTGGAAAGCTAAGAACATAAGCTTTCACCTCCACTTGGCCTTGCATCGATACGAGCTCTAGAACTCAAGATATACCCATTTGAAGTCGATCCTTATGCAAACGACGCTTCAAATCTTCAATTGCTTCATCATTTCACTTCTTCAGTTCTTAGCTAGTCTTCCTTCTTGCTTGTAGATATTTTGTACCATGGTAGACTTCAAGACATGCCTTTGCTTCCGATCATTGCTCAAAACTCCATTACTTACTCGGCATTAAGAATATGGTAAATGTGACGTAAATCATGTGAAACCACGTCCCAAATGCCGCTTTATTATGCATAAAATAAGCTAAATAGATAGTATAAATACGAGCTTATCAGTTACTCTGTGTGGTAGTCACAGTTGGGTTGCGTGTGTCGCCGTGGTGATGGGCTATCGATGATGAGGGGATTCGAATAGAAGAGAGGTCACCGGTAGGAGGAAGTTCGCCGGTAAGGGTCGGTGTTTATGGATGAGGTTAGTGCACGCCGTTGCGTGGTGGGTCAGGTGTTGGTCATGGGTACGGTTGGTCAGTGGTGGTGGTCGTGAGGTGGTGAGTGGTGGTTGCATAATATGTGACCACAGATACACAAGCTAGTACAACAAGATACACAAAATCGACTTGTGTATCTGGAGGTGCCACTGCCATAGATCTGTCGCCATTCTCAAACTCAGTTCATTGTTCTGATTCACTATGTTTTCTCTTTTTTCCCCGATCTCTTACTAAATTTGCGAGCGGTGCGACTTGTTGAGATGATGAGAGATTTGCAGCCTGGTGAGCTTTTTCGGTTCAAGGTTGTGTTGTCCCATTATTCTCGATGCATTAGGGCTAATTGGTCGAGTAGTCATTACATGTTGTGGAATTGCAGACGATGCAGCACATTCTATGAATAAGTCTAGAAAACAGTCAACAGAAAAATCCTATAATAGGTAGGATAGAGTTCAAAGCTGGACGTGGCGCCCGATGTCCAGCACAGAAGCAGATTGGTATCCTTGATGGCTTTCTACATTGTTTCACTTTCTGTATAATTTCACACTCTACTATCTATTCTTCTAATTTGATCTGCTTTCCCACCTTCTCTGTAGATTGATGAAGCTGCGGATCGGTATAATTTTATGGCCAAGGTGTTAATGCTACTTGGATTGATTAACTAATCGTGTTATTTATACGGAGTATAATTGTGTTTTATTTTTCATCTTCTATATTGGTTCTAATGGTGTGTATTCGCATCATTTTGCTACTGCCCTTTCCTAATAAGTTGGAATTCATACATGTAATTTGCCAATTAATAAAAAATTCGAATTGATACCAAACATTTCAGTTTCCCAATTTCCTTTCAGCAATCAATTAGTATACAAATTACAAATATGCAATGTGTCTATATTAATTTGTGACCTTATAAGACCATAATCATTTCATTAACCAGTAACGCTCATATTTGTAGAATTTTATTCATCATAGTCAAAATCTCTACTGATAAACTCATCCCTATCAGTGTTAAAAACACTCACCATGCGCCTACTGTCGGCCAGGCTGCACATCTCTCCGAGCCTGGTCATCATTTCAAGCAATGAAGTATGTTCTAAATCGTATCAACAACTGTTTCTGACCATCTCATTTAACATTTCACCCTATACATCAACACACAATCTTACAAATGTGTAGTATGAAGTGGAAAAATCAATATCGAGTATCGACTGTGTATACTGGTGGCGTAGAAACGCTCTAATTGACTCATAAGTGGAAAAATGTATATCGAGAATCGACTAGTAATACACCGTGGCGTAGTAAATGTGTAGCAAACCAATAAGAGAACGATTTTTGTTCTATTTTATTTTTCATGATTGCAAATCACCAAATTCTAGTTGAAAAAAGATGCTAGAGGTTTAATGAGGTTTTTATTTTATTTTGCCATATTCATAATGAGAAAATAATGTTCATTTTATGAATTTTGACGAAATTTTATCTCGTGTTTAATGAGTGTAACTAGCAAGTTAGAGGTATGTATCTAACAACATAAAAAGAGTGTATCTAGCTAGTTAGAGGTATGTATCTAGCAACTTAAATGAGTGTATCTAGATAATTAGAGATATGTATCTTGCAAGTTAGTGATGTGTATCTAGAAACTTAAACGAATGTATCTAGATAATTAAATATATATATATATCTAGCAAGTTAGAGGAGTGTATCTAGCTAGCTAGAGGTATGTATCTAGTCACACAAAGTAGTGTATCTAGCAAGATAAAAAGTTGTATTTAACAATTTAAAAGAATGTATCTAGCTAGTTAAAGGTATATATCTAGTAATTTAAAGGAGTGTATCTAACAAGACAAAGGGTTGTATCTAACAACTAGAAGGAGCATATCTTGCTAGCAAAAGATATATACTTCGTATCTAATAACTTAAAAGAACGTATTTTATTAGCAAAAGATATGGCAATGGATATACGGGATATATTTTTCTTTTTATTTTGGTTTAGCTCATTTATAACAAGTTGTCTACAAAGTTAATTAAAGTTAATGAAACAGTCATATTTTAAAGTTATATAATTCCCTTTGCCAAACTATTCCTTTTCCTCTTAATTCATTCAAAAAATGATTCAAGAGAAACACAAATTCTTCCACAACATTGCCAATGTAAGACACTTGGACCACTTGATCTCAAATTGTCCTTCAAAGCTCGTTTTCTCATCTTATATACCACCGATTATTATATCACTAACAAGAAGGTTATGCTCTACCAGGCGCGCATGCTCCATCCACTATATCGCAAAAAAATTCGTAGTCCACTCTCTCGGCATTATGCAGCAGTCAATACAAGACTGGCCTAGTGCTAAACAGGACAAACAACTCACTCATGTAAGGCGCATCAATTTTCGGATTGCATAGAGTTTAAAATGAAGGATCGAAGACGCTGCCACCACTACCAGACAGCTGAAATGGCGTCGACGTCCATGAGTTCCACATCCACAACCAGCAACCTCGTAAAAACAACAACCAACACCACCTCGTCACTGACACCGAAATTTCAAATGATAAATTTATTAGTACCTTATTTATTCAATTTTTTAAATATTAAATTCCGTAAAATTCTATCCGCACGGGCATAATTATAACAATATTATTATTATTATTATTATTATTATTATTATTATTATTATAAGATGCGCGCAGCTTTCATTAAATGAAAATCAAAAGTTTACATGAAATTGGTGGGGGTAAAAAGCAATTTGGGCTCCCACACCCTTAAGAACAAAGAAAGCTAAGTCTAGTAAAAATGTAAGCGGCCACCCGAGCCCCCGCATCCTGAGATACCGAGAATTTCTGGATCCGCTTGAAATATTGTGTTATTATTATTATTATTATTATTATTATTATTATTATTATTATTATTATTATTATTATTATTATTATTATTATTGTGTTATTTTATTATTACATGAAATATACCCGTATATATATTTGCACGGGCCTAAAACTAGTAATTAATTATCTTGGTAGTACATTTTGAACATTTAAGCAACTCTTTTGACCGTTGACGTTAAGTTTATTTGTATAATAGGAAAATAAGATTGTCATGAATGGGGTAGGGTCAGAGACTCATAGTTGACCAAATACGGAGTAAAAAGTTATCAATTGGTCTCCCTTGTGACGGGTTACCATTTGTGGTGGATATTTTGTGAGATAAAATGGTAACAAAATGGGTTAGTGGAGAGAGGGGACCACATGAATAGTGTTGCAGAGAGAGAAAAAGTGGGTATTTTGTGAGGTAAAATGGTATCCGTCACTCAAGAGTGACGGATATGTGCCGTCACAAACAAGAATTTGTGAAAAGTTATATACACCGTTTATAAAAGCGAAAAAAAAATACTCAATTTCACCTTCATAGTATAAATTTTGTAACATGTAGCGTTAGAATAGGTCAATTTAAACATAAGCTAATTAAGATGGGGCTGATTTAGTACCAACTCGATTAGATTTGACAAATTTTTAACATGCCCTTCAAACAGTAATCAAAATACGGTTCATTTTAATTGAACCGTCAATAACCTACCATTCTTTAGTCTTTACTATTAATCACATAACGTTCAAAATGCAGCAAAAAAACTCTATTAAAAAAAGGCTTTCTAAATAGCAACTCGTTATAATACATTGAGACCATTGTTAAGATATGAGGATAATGTTCAAATGCAGCAAAAAAAACTCTATTTTTTGATAAGAAAGATAAGAGAGAATAGGGTTTATTATTGAGTTTGTAATTGTGTGTCTTTCATTTATGAATCAGCCAAATATATAAGCTTACAAGATAACTAATCCCATAAATCAAGGGATTACAATAACAATAATAGTCAACAATATCTCGTAAACAAGGCATATAATATCGTATAATATCAAGTCGATATTATATGCCTAATACTCTCCCTCAAACTGGAGCGTGTGGATTCATGACGCCCAGTTTGCGGAGTAGTAAATGAAACTGAACGAACCATAACGCCTTGGTAAAGATATCAGCGATTTGGGCCTCGGACTCCACGTGGGACGTAGTAATCAATCCTTCGGAAATAGCGTCCCTAATAAAGTGACAATCTACCTCGATATGCTTAGTCCGTTCATGGAAGACGGGATTCTGAGCAATATGAAGGGCAGACTGACTATCACAGAATAGTGACATAGGACGAGAAAGGGAAATACCCAAGCTAGACAAAAGACCCTTTAGCCATTTAAGTCCACACAAGACGGCGGCCATAGAGCGGTACTCAGCTTCGGCAGAAGAAAGGGACACAGTATGTTGCTTCTTGGCCTTCCAAGACACAGGAGAGTCTCTAATGAAAACAGCCCAGCCGGAAATCGAGCGACGAGTTAAGGGACACTCGGAATAATCAGAGTCACACCAACCCGAAACGTGTAATTCACTATCTTTGCGCAACAAAACACCTTGACCCGGATTGCCCTTCAAATAACGAATAACGCGAAGAGCCGCGTCCATGTGGTCTTTACGGGGCTGACGAAGAAACTGAGATAAAATATGAACGGCATAAGTGAGGTCAGGACGGGTGACAGCAAGATAAACAAGCTTTCCAACAAGACGACGGTAGGACTCTACATCCTCGACGAAGGCACCATCAGCTAACCCCAACGTATGATGTTGTTCAATTGGGGTAGCAGCCGGTTTAGCGCCGAGTAACCCAACCTCCGAAATAATATCAAGAGTGTATTTTCGTTGACTAAGAAAAATACCGTCGAAATTTCGCGCAACCTCAATACCTAAGAAATACTTCAAATGGCCCTGATCTTTCATATGAAAGCAATTACTCAGATAAGTTTTAAATTGAATAATAGCGGAACGGTCATTGCCGGAAATAACAAGATCATCAACATAAACAAGGACATGGAGACAAACCGCATTATTGGCATATGAAAATAATGAGTAGTCGGAATAGGATTGAGTGAAGCCATAGGCACGTAAGGCCGTCCCGAGCTTGGCAAACCAACAACGTGGTGCTTGACGAAGGCCATAAAGGGACTTGCGCAAACGACAAACCTTCCCTTCCTTACCATGACCGAAACCCGGAGGTAACCTCATATAAACCTCTTCATTAAGATCGCCATGTAGAAAGGCATTGTGAACATCCATTTGATGTAGTTCCCATCGTTTTATAGCGGCGACGGCGAAAAAAGCCCGAATAGTGGACATCTCCACAACGGGAGCAAAAGTTTCCCCGAAATCAATACCTTCGACCTGGTGATTACCAAAGACAACGAGGTGCGCTTTGTGACGCTCAATTTGACCATCCGACTTATACTTTATTTTAAATACCCAACGACAACCAAGAGCCTTCTTTCCCGGAGGTAACGCCATTAATTCCCATGTACCATTTTTCTCAAGAGCGGTGATTTCTTCTCGCATAGCTTGACACCATTGTGGGTCGGTTATGGCAACCCGGAAGGATGTAGGTTCAATCCCAGCCGTGATGGCAGCTAAGAAAACACGATGAGGAATTGAAAACTTATCACAATTAAGATAATTAGCAATAGCGTAAGGCGTACCTGAGGAGGAGGATGGTGAAGTCGTGGTGCTGTCGGGAGAGGACGGAGGTGTGGTGGACGGACTGGTGGTGTCAAGAACAAAACCGCGCAAACGAGTGGAAGGAATTTTCAGACAATGCCCACGCCCAAGAGGCCCCACAGTTGCGTCATCAGGAGCACTCTCAGACGGAGGAGTGTCAGGCGGAGTACCAGCATCATTAGAAGGACTAGTGTCGGTGTTGCCCTCAATATCATATACCGAGGCAGAGGTAGCATGATCAGTGCTCGAGTCAGGGGATGCGTTATCCGTACCCGAAATAGTAGTAGCAGCTTCTTGAGCGGTGTCAAATGAAGATGGAGTATCGGGAATTTCAGAGGAGGCCGAAACAGGGGAAGGAGTAATTGCATTTGGAAAATAATTCTCATAGAAACAAACATCTCTGGACACCAAAAATTCACCCTTATCAAGGTCGTACACCTTCCATCCTTTCTTATTAACCGGGTAACCCACAAAAACACACTTACGGCTTCGACTTGCGAATTTGTCACCCTTAGTGTATTGATTATGAGCGAAACAAAGGCAGCCAAAAACTCGGATATTAACATAAGATGGAACAACCCCGAATAAGAGCTCGAAAGGCGTCTTTTTATTGAGAACAATTGAGGGAGTGCGATTAATAAGATGGGCAGCTGTGAGTACGCACTCACCCCAAAAAGTAGTGGGTAAACCGGCCTGAAATAATAAAGCCCGCGCCACATTCAATATGTGTCGATGTTTCCGTTCTACGCGACCGTTTTGCTGTGGCGTACCGACACATGAGGTTTGAAAAATTATGCCTTGTTTGTCAAAAAAATCAGCTATCACATTAAATTCGGTTCCATTGTCAGAGCGGACCATCTTAATCCGTTTATTAAACTGAGTATTAACCATAGCAATAAAATTGAGAAACATAGTGGTGACTTTGGTTTTGTCGAGAAGAAGATATACCCATACCGCGCGAGAGTAATCATCCACTATCGTCAAAAAATACTTAGCACCGCAAGAGGAGGGTGTGCGATAAGCACCCCATAAATCACAATGAACCAATTCAAAAATGTCTTTTGCCTTATTATTGCTTAAATCAAACGAGTGTCTAACTTGTTTGGCGTGATGACAAACATCACATGGAACATCGGAATGAGAAATGTTTTTACTAACAGTAGGAAGTAAATGAACTATCTTATTTGAAGGATGACCAAGTCGCTTGTGCCATAAATCAAAGGAGTCGGCAACGCTCACCCGATGCACACCCGCTGTCCATCCCACCACACTAAAATAATAGAGTCCATCCCGCAGCTTACCGGCTCCAATCCTCGTCCTCGATGAAGGGTCCTGAATGGAGCAAGAGGTCATTAGTAAAACTCAAAATATAATTGGTGGTGGAAATAAGTTGGGATACCGAAATTAGATTACAGGTGAGAGTTGGAACAAGTAAAACATTGGATAACGTTAAATTGTCGCTTAACCAAACGGAGCCAGCCATTGTGGCTGTGATGCTGTGTCCATTAGGTAAATTAACAGGACAAGGCGGAATGGAAGAAATATCAGTGAACCAATTAATGTCACCTGTCACATGTCGGGATGCTCCTGTATCTATTATTCAATCAAAACACATACCGGAAAGACGGTCACCGAGAGACGGGGAAGAGGCACCAATCAAAACATTAACCCGAGCAGACCCCGAGGAAGACAAAGATGCTGCTGAACCAGTGTGAGCACGCTGTCTAGCACGGACTTCTTCAACGGTGCGAGGACGATCTCCCCACCATTCCGGGAATGTGCTTGTTTTGATAAAGCAAGACCCAACTTCATGACCCGTGCCCGAACAGTGAGAGCAAATTAGTTTACGCTTTTCAAGTCGTTCGGCATCGCGAAGAGCCCGCCAGTCAGTGGGTCCAGAAACAGCCGCCTGTGAGCGTAGTGCATACGCCATGACATCCACAGGAGCAGCCGGAGCCCTGTTTACACCGGTGCGGAGACGCTCTTCTTGAAGAACCATCTGTGAAGCACGATTTAAAGAAGGCAAAGGATCGAGTGCTAAAATATGGGAACGGATGTTAGCATAAATTGACAAATCCAAACCCATTAAAAATTTGTGCAAGCGTTCCGAGTCTTGAGGAGTGAAAGCGTCTTTAGTAATACCACAGGTGCATTTTCCACAAGTACAATTAAAAACGGGTTCATGAGCAGCAATATCATCCCAAAGCGTTTTTAATTGACCGAAATATTCAGTGACGGACATACCTTTAGACTGAGAGCAATCGTGGAGTTGAGCCTTAAGACCATGAATTTTAGAGCCGTCTACTGTGGAAAACCGCTCAGCCAGATCGTCCCATAAAAGACGAGCATCTTCAAAGTAGGAAATACTACTCTTAAGGGAAGGATCAATGGAGCGCATAAGCCATTGAACCAGAGTACAATGAACAACGACCCATTGTTCAAGCATAAAGTCGTCAGTCGGCTGGGGAATAGAGCCGTCGACAAAGCCATACTTGCGTCTCGATTTAAGAGATTGCTTCACCGAACGACTCCACTCATAGTTATCAGTCCGAAGAAGGACATGGGTGATGGATAAACTGGGAACATCATGATTACCCAGATAAAAAGGAGACAAAGCATCAATTATTTTGGAAGTAGAAGAATGGATAATGGTACCATCTCCATTCGTCATTGTGAATCAAAGAGATGACGAGGAAGATAGAAAGAAAGAGGCGGAAGAAGCGTGTTTAATTTAGGTTTGAGAATCGAACCATTGAACCTGATACCATGATAAGAGAGATAAGAGAGAATAGGGTTTATTATTGAGTTTGTAATTGTGTGTCTTTCATTCATGAATCAGCCAAATATATAAGCTTACAAGATAACTAATCCCATAAATCAAGGGATTACAATAACAATAATAGTCAACAATATCTCGTAAACAAGGCATATAATATCGTATAATATCAAGTCGATATTATATGCCTAATATTTTTCCAATTCACCCACTTTTAATGGAGCAACCAAACGACACTAAGTTCTGCATCTTTGGTTATTTAAACTAATGTAGGAACATTTTTACCAGAATTTTTGTCAATGGCCAGATCGTACTCCTGTACTCATGTACATACAATGAAGGTGTCGTAAAAGACAGTGAACACAAATACAAACTTTATTAGAGGTCAAACGAGAAACATATCCACATAGGCTCAAGTTATCATAAACATCGACAAAGCAACTTGACACGACCAAATAGAAGATCAAAAGCATAACAGCAATAACCCCCAGAATAAAACCAGGGATAGTTGCTGCTCCACCTTCTGAAGCAATTACCAGCTTCATTTCCTTTACAGAACAGTAGCGCAAAGCTGCAGAAAAATATCAAAAACCAATCGTAAATTACAAAACAGTAGATGGCGTAGTTGGAAAATGCGTTAAGAACAAAATCTGGTGGAAAAGCCCTAAAACGTCTTCACATTAATGACAAATAACAGTGGTAGAGGGAAGGACGTTGGAACAAGCCTGAGTTAATCAGATTTGAATCATTCGATATATAATTTAGCATCTAAATGTGGTTTCGAGGACCTTATATTATGTATCAGCTCCAGTTACAAAGTCATACGCCCCTAGATCATTCGGGGACCTTTGTTAAGTTATATTACTTCTGCAATCTCCAATAATAGTTTCTACCTATATTATTGTTTGGATATTCTTAATCGGACAAGTACTTTTCTTTTCACTTTCCTCTCCACCAAATTGATAGACACGGTATTCCATTAAAGACATAGAATGTGGATTTTCCTGTTGTTCCAAGCCCCTCGAAGAAATAACCCCTTACAAAGGTTCATTATGTAACTCAAGCACTTGACTTCTGAGTTCTGTCGCAAATTATTTCGGGAATTAAAGCTACGTTGCCCTAATCTGTCCAACTTCTGCTTCATAAATTCCCCACAAGCCACTTCACCAAGTCTCAGTCACTAAATAATAACTTAATAAGGAGCACTAATAGGCAAATAATCTATGTTACTCCGACTCTTCTAATTTCCTCGCATGATTCTATTTATACGAAACAAAATAAAAATTTACATGAGGGAATAATTTCAGAATGCATTGTACCTTATTCAGATCTTTAATTAATTAATTAATCTGCAATTAGAGCACAACAAAACATTAGCATATTGGAATTACAAAATTATCCATACTTGTTACAACTATCAACTATGTGTTACTTCACCATCACATCTCACATTTCCAACACTCCGACATTACAATATCACATGTACCTAAAAACTTGCAACAAAGCCAAAGTCACTTAGACAGGTAGTATTATATTGATTTTGTAACCAGCCACATAATCAGCAGTCTATAACTATAAGATCCCAGTCATTTATGCAGCTAGACGCAGACGACACTAGTGACTTAGCATATATGGTTTTGACTTTTGATCTACCCGCAAAACAGGTGATGGCCAAAGATGTATGATTACTAGGGACGAATTGAAGGAGGCTTTAGGCTTAGACAACAACATTGCCATGGCCAGCCTAATTTCTAGTACATCATTTCAAATACTCGAGCATAACCTATGTTACTCTGAGTTGTCTGAGAAATGGCATGTTCGATACGTATACGAGTATCCGACAAGCTAAATTGAAAATTTGATGACACTGGGATACAGGTCACCCAGGTATATGCCTAAAAAGAAAGAAAAATATATGCCTAAAAAGAAAGAAAAATATTTAAGAAATTTATAAAATCTGTGTGTTATGTGGTGTGAAACTATGAACTTATAAAGTTGCATCCATTTATTAATGAATCTGAAAAGTAAAAATCAAAGAAAAGGTTAACTCACCGACCTTTTAAATGTCCAAGAAGACGTAGGGTGTCCTAGTAATTAAATGTATATTGGTTAGATGTCCCATATATTAAAGTTTGTAGAATTTCATACTTCTATTGATGAACAATTATACATATAATGCTTAAGATGTCGGAAATATTATGCTTAAGATGTCGGAAATATTGTGATGGGATATCATGGATATTCCTAATACATCTTCCCAAGACAGACGATATGGAGGCAAGGCCATGAACGAAGAGTAGGAAACCAAGACTCTGGTCAAGTGAGTGCATCGTCTTCAACGCCGTGTCGAGGAGTTTGAGTTGGTATGATGATAACCTCGTGTGTTTGAGTTCGGAATAACAATTTGTTTAGAGCACCTCGACATATTTAATCGTGTGTAGATAACGTGGCTTTTACATTTTACGTTGATGTTTGTGGCCAAAGGTAGGGTGGTATATAACAAACAGTCAAACATCATCATAAGTTCATGACAAAAACCTTCTAGGTATTACCTTAGACCTGGAAAACGTGTCCTACGTTTTCAAATTGAGTTAAACCGGATGAATTTCATTAGGGTGAGCCTTAGTTTCGGCCACGGTTGATTCGATTTAGTTCAGTACTCATTTGAATCAGTTTCAGCTATTTTTGGATGCTATGAGTTGGAGTTGGATCAATGTCAGAACGCATCAGATTCAAGCTTCGATGTGAGCAATGTTAGTCGACATTCAAGTATTATGATTGAATAGAGCATGATTATCAAGCTCATACAATAAAATGGTGTGTAGGAAAATGGGCCTTTAATTTATGTTTTAGGTGGAATTAACTTATTATTTTAGCCTTTTAGGTTTTTCATCTGATGTTTCTTCCAATATTTTCAGATATTTCGATAAGTTTAGATATTTCCAATGGGCTTCATCCGTCTTGCGGTTCGTTTGTCATACATAGTTTTATGTATTGTACGCAAATACAAAAGCAGGTGAGCCAATAATTCATATTTGAGCAAGTTTCTTGTAAAACCGTTTTACAATAGAAAATTGTAAACTATCTACAAAATACTTTGATACCCTTCTAACCCAAACATGCTAGTTGGGAAAAGTTATTTTAGTTAGGTTAATTGAGCAACACATGGTTTTACGATAACAATTGTGTAAAATTGTTTTATACAAGAAATTTTTTTACATACATAGTATTGATTAGTGGTCAATAGAGGCTATTAAGGCACATTTCTAATTACAAAACAATACTCCTATTAAAGTTATTAGCATTACTTGTTGGCCTGTTATGTCCGAGTGTGTTAGTTGTTCTCAATGATGTCAATTAGTTTACATTAAAATAAACTCTCATTAGCCCCATTCCACCTCTCCCCGTATGTCCTCTACAGAATTGGATATGCTCATTAATGATGAGTACAATCAATATATTAGTTATAAGAGTTAATCTACCATTCTACCCTAATGCCACTCATGAGTAGCCCACATACAAGCAACATGATGAGGATTGAATTTGCCTGGCAATCTATCTACTATAGTAAAGTAATATTATACCTATACCATAAAGATGCTCATAAATTGAGATGCTCAAAACATGAGATGTTGAGATGTTTAAAAAGATAATTATATCTATAACTCAAAAATGCTCAAAAGATTTACGTGAAAAAAAAATGCTCAAGTATTATCTTGTGCTTAAGATGGACACTCCAAAAGTTTGTTTCTTGGTGGAGAAAAGAACAAGGAACGAGGTGTTGAACGGAGTTGCTCTCATGGGTGGGGTGGTTAGTTGTTTCGGTTTTTGGCAGAAAAGTAGGTGTTGCCGTGTTGGTTGGATTGTTCATGAACTTCATGTGGGTGAAGCCCATTAGAAACGGGTTTGTGGGGTGATACTTGAGGTGGCTGATTTTGGTTGTGAAAGAAGATGGAGGACTTGAGTTCTGGGGTTGACGCTTGATTATGGTGATTAGGTGGTCCATAAGTTGAATTTCGGAATGACCATGGTGGTGTGTATGGGTGGTTGCTTATTTTGAAGGGAAACTTCATGGATCTAATTCTGACCGTGTGTTTTTTTTTTCTTTTCTGAGGTTGCCATGACTACTTAAGTAAATGGTGGTAGGGTAAATCTGGGTTTATACCATTAAAGTTTGAAGAATTTCTACAGAAGTTACAAGTGTTAGTCTACCCTAATACTACGAATGAGCAAAGTCGTACAAGCAAACGAATAAAAGAATCTGCCTAGAAATCAATCAATCAATCAATCAATATCTATCTATCTATCTATATTATTAAAGGAAACTTTTTTCGAGCGATTACAGAGAGTCCAACTATTTCGAAACACCTAATAGTAAAATAAAAATAAAAATAAAATAAAAAATTAATTAAGAGTTACTACCCTACTGCAACAATATTTAACGAATTATTCCATCTAAAAACAAATAGTAAAGAATGTGTGTTTAACTATACTTCAAACATCGTTGTGAAAAAAATACTGTATATATGAATTTCACGCTCAATTTTTATATCCTTGAAACAACTCTTTTGCCTTTTTTTATATGCATCATATTTTCTAATTTTTTTTATTTTGTTTTATATTTCAAACTTTGGATGTTTCTCTCTTTTTTTTTTTTGTTTTTTTTTTTTTCTCTCTTATAGGGTGTGTATTATACTTCTAAATCAAAATAACATGTTATTTATGTTGTACTTTTGTATACTTGAGATTACCTAATTTGAATTTCTAATTTTGGCCTTTTGTTTGTAGGTTGAGACCATGGGAGAGAGAGTAGGTTTGCTATTATATTGGCCGGATACTGTTATCATCAGTAGATATCATCTTTGGCGCTATTATTGACGATCGGTATTTGTCATGGGAGAACGAGTAGGTGCGCTATTACATTGGTTGGCTACACTCTCGGTTACAAAGGAAAACCGAAGGCCTATATATACAATTAATTCAATCAAAAGTTGAGGGTCATATGTCTCTTATGCGTATAACTTATACCATGTTTCGATTTCCGCATTATTTTATAGACTTGATGCTAGCATTAACCTATGTTACTCAGACACGGGAGAGGTGTATCGTATCCGATACGTATCGGTGTATCAGATACGCGATTGTGAAAATTCAATAATACGGGGATACGGTCAAACAAGTATCTTGACAAATTTTACAATACGGATACGACACCGCATCTCTAAATATTAAAGGAGATTTAATGCCACGGGTTTATTTTTTTACGAAAATCCTTGTTATTATATGTTTAATTATTATTATTATATGTTAATTGTGAGAGGGAGTAAGTTCTGGGTAGTAGAGACACGTGTATGGCAAATAGGCAGCACAGCAGATCCACTTGCAAGTTTAAGTCAAAGAAAGAGAAAAGTAGAATTATAAAATAAAAACCCTAATTATTTGAGAGTCGCTGCCTTTCACAAGTCACAACTTTTACAGTAATTCTCATTCCATTTATGCGCCTCCACTCTCTCTTCGCCGGCGACTGTCCTATCCTTTTCCGGCGATGTTATCTAGGTTTGGATGATTATTTCTGAGAAAAGCAACAACCCAGGTAAGAGTGTCACATCATCTTCAATCCCGTACCGGTGTCGTGTCCTTTTCCGGCGTATCTGACACGTATCACGTGTCGTATTACGTATCGTATCGTATCGACACGTGATACGCCGGTGGGGTGCCGTGTCGGAGTATCTCTGGCATTAACATTGTTTTTTTTTTTTTGTAGTATGTACATGAATTATACTAGCTGTAAAGTTCAGTTTTCTATTGTTTTGTATGGTTTCACTAACTTGAATGCATCGTTGTGTTTGCAGGTTATACACTTGAGTGTCTGGCTGTCTGCCCAATATGCCCAATATTAAACATAGAGTGAAAGTGTAAGGGTGAAACATCATATCATCCATAGAGATCATCTTTTCCGTTATTATTGACGATCGGTGTTTGTAAAGTACCACACTAATTGTAGTTTTGCATATTAGGCCTCTTTACTTGTGGTTATATTGTAAACCCATAGTTACTTGAATACTAATTAGACAAGCACTAAAACTTGGGAGATACGATCTTTCAATAAGTCATTAAGAGACCAGTCTTTCTTACTCTTTTATCTATATTTCGTGACCATTTTGTTATTGATCGTGACATAATAACTCCGTACCTCTTTAATGGCATAATGCTTAGCAAATAGATAAAGTTTCGATTTTTGAATTATTTCAACATGTTTTTGTTGTTTCGTGAGAAATCAGAAAGTTATTTTCACTATTTTTTTTTTTTAGTTTTTTCTATATTTTGATTTTGATGTAATGAAAGGCTCATTCAATCTTAAGCTTGCTCCTAACAAAATGCAATTGAATCCAAAATAGTGAACATATGTCAGTTAAATATAAATCACGAAAATAATGGTTCATCAAAATATGTAAACCCATAGTTTTTTTCACATTTGGCAGATCAAACGCTAAACAAACACGATACTACAAAACTTTGTGGAAAACGGAATAAAATACATACGGCAAAAACAATAAATAAGTATTCTTTTTATCTTTTATAGAGAATTAAGTTAAGCAAACCTCATTCAAAACTATTAGCAAAACTTCGAAACATTACTGAGAGTCCAACTTTCGTAAAAAAAATTCGAATGATATTAGAGTCTCCAACTTTTACGAACTACCAATAAAAGATTTAAATTTATTTTAAAAATTATAACTATAAGAGGTAATAATAATGAGTATTACTATCCTTTGATAAACTTTAAAAAAAACATACAAAGCAAATCACAGCAGATATAGTTTCAGACTTTGGGTTATTATTCCTACATGTTTGACGTTAATCCGAATAAAAAAAGTTTGAAAATCTCATAATTGTAACTTTGTAAGAACATGCACAAAGTGTGGTTTTGTGTTCTCTGCCACAAGAGTGCAGCACAAGAGATCTAATTAATTAATATTTAATGAAGTTAGATGGGTTGATATTATTGATAGAGTTTTCGAGTATAGTTAAAAGAGTAGTATGTAAACGTCTTTACTGCGTATTTATGTGTGACAACATTCGACATGGGATGAGAATCTACGTCAAAATTTTGTAAAACTATACTCCCTCCATTCAACTCCACAAGGCCATTATCTCTTTTGCACACTATTCACAAGCGGACATTCAACTTCAATTTTCTCTCGATACATAAGTGAAAATATATTAATGTGAGATCTTATTTTATTCGTCTTTAAGAGTACATTAAAAATATCTAACTTTTATAATTTTTGCAAATACATAACTAAAGATAATTGTCGACTAAAAGCCGCGTTGGCAAATGTGATAAAGCATAAACGATGAGCATGGAATGATTTCGAGATTTATTGTCATTATTCTACATTAATTTATATAGTAATTATTTCCACTTTTGTTTTCTTATTGTCTATGAATATCGTTGATGAGTAATGAAGGTCAAATAAATTCAAATATTATTTCAGCGTTGATGTTGGTTTGTTTTCTTTAGAGATGTTTACATTGTTTTAAATTTGAAGTAAGTCTCTGTAAAACAATTTTACAATATCACATTGTAAAATCATATAACAAAAGACCTTAATGCCATTATTATGGAAAATAGTAATTGGTAGAAGTTATTTTAGTGGAGGGTTTTTAGGTAAAAAAATCTCTTGGTTTCCAACAATGGTTATGTAAATGGTTTTACATGATTTTAATAAAAATAACGCGAAACAATCATTTTTTTCTCATGGTATAACCTATTGATAGCCTTAAAAAGATTAAATAAGACGATATTATTTGTAAGCCCGTGCATCGCACGGGCATTAAATCTAGTATCTATCTATATTAATAAAGGAAGCTTTTTTCGAGCGATTACAAAGTCTCCAACTTTCGTAAAACACAATTAGAGTCTCAACTTTACGAACTACTAAATAAATTAATACTTAAATTTAATTAAATTAATACTTAAATTTAATTAAAGATAATGTTTTGAAGTTTCCAACATGCTAAAAATTAGAAGTTGCTCGTGAGACAAGTTAATGAATCATATTATGATGGAATCACTCATTAGTTCTTAGAGGTCTTAGATTAGCACCTAAATACCTAAACGGATACAAAGTATATACGGTTTGTATCCAATATAAATACCTAGCCCTTATACTCCGTAATTTACACACCAAACGACATTTTATTTCTCTTTTAGATTTTCAGATTTGTTTTTCCTATATGTTGAATGTTTTTGTTTTGTGATATTGATGTGTATATTAATTATTGTATTAATACCGTGTTTGCTTATTACACTAATCGATATATCATAGATTCATAGTGCGTGTTTCTCCTACAATTATATATGATTTGTCAAATATACTAATAGTGTAATTTTGTTGAAATTTCAGGTATAATATTGAATTGAGTGTGTAACAAGGTTTTTTAATTTGTGCTTGAAACAGATTTATAATTAATTCTACTGGAGAAGGTATGTGATCAATAAGCCATTACTTTTACAAGTCTTTAGAGTTATGTGTTGATCTACTATATAGTTTTTATATGAATATAATTAATCTCATGGATCAAAGTACGTATATTATTCTTTTTTTTATAGGGTCACATATTGTGTTGTATCATTTTTTGAAGAGTTTACAACAAGAAAGCAGATCAATTATGATATCTACGAGTAAGCTCAAACTTAATTAAGTTCGGGAGTTTAATTGGTAGTATACTTGATAGTACGTATAATGATTTTATTTTGCAGTTCATAGCAGAAGATAAATGGAGTGAAATACAGAATGAAACACAAAAGTAAAACAGAGGATCTTTACTGATTGTATTATACCCAATTTTATTAGATGTTACTAAAATATTACTCCGTACTATCTTCAATGCGTAGGGAACTCTATACACCTTTATATGAATTTGACGACTACGTGATTCATGAACGATAGAATATTTAGTTAAGTAGGATTAGAATATTTAGTTAAGTAGGATTAGGAGACATTATCTATTTGTATGTAAAAACGCTTTTTCATTACTACAATTTAGTACGTAATAGTCTATTACTTCATATACTAAGAGTGTATCGTAATTTTAAAGCGCTCAAAATATATTAGATATTACAATATCTATTGAATATTGACGTCCACAGTGTGAGATTAGAGTTGTAGACTCCCCTATTCAACTCTAACTCTTTTTAGAGTTGTAGACTCAACCCAACAACATGATTGTCGTTTGTTCTTTGTACTTCTTCCGTCCTAATTATTTGTTTACTTTTCACTTAAATACCTCTCATAATAATTAAAAAGAGACTTTTCACTTAAATACCTTTCAACAATAATTAAAAAGTGAACAAATGATCGACACAAAAAAGGTAATAATTGGAACATGTAGTACTTAATAGTGAACTATATTTTCGACGAAGAAAGAAGTTTACTAAGAGCCCATATAATATATGCATGATAATTACTTCCACAAATTCTCATTATAGACGGCAGATATCCGTCTATAGTTATAAACGTGTCAAATATTCAATCACTTTAAGCATAAGACAAACAATGAGTTGCATGATGGAGCCCAAAAATATCACCACTTTAAGCATATTTGACCCGCCTTTTACTCTAAATGGATATATTCGTCTATAATGAGACTAATTAAATTACTCCATAGAAATTAAATTCCATCATAGACTACGTATATACAAAATGTATTGGATTTCTAAATCTAATCCTAAGCCGTATAGATAAGTTTGATGTGAGAGCAAATTCAATTCTAATGCTAAAACGCACCTCTTTGCTGTTAAGAGTAGACTTCTATGGGATAGACGTTTCTCCACCAATATATATATTGATTGATTTCATGAGTCACAAATATTTACTTGCACAGGTTGTTTATAATGTGAAATTGTGAATTAATTTTGGTTTGTAATGGTTGTAGTTCATTTGTCATTGATCTCTTGAAATTTTATGTCTAATTATTGATTGATTTAATCAAATTGTCAATTACTATTACAGAAAGCTATATGCATGATCTCTACTCTGACCTATACACTTCTATAATCAAAATACTTATATTTTTCATATGAATTGATAATGCGAGAGTTAAAAATTGATGTTCTCATTTACGATGTATTATAATTCCCGTAAAAGGGATCTTATCCTCAAATGTTGATAGTCTTAACAATGAGAAATATAGAAAATGAATAAAAATTATTTCTTTTGTTCACAGCAATAAATAAATGTTTTCTTTTTGGAAAAGACCATCTTATGATGTGAAATCGCCTCAAGCTAAAATTCGTGCAAAAGGTATTATTCACCGCTGACATGTGGCGCAATACAATGATTATCGTATGTGATGGTCTACACAAGAGTTTTATGGTGTGAGACAGTCTTAATCTAAAATTTGTGCAAAAGGTATTAATCTGAGTACATGAGACTTAAATATAAATATTTAGTTTTTATAGTTTAGTTCAGTTAGACCGTGTTTTTATGGACTTAAGTCAATCCCTTTAAGCCTCAGTTCAACTCTTATAAGTTCAGTTGAGAACAGTTAAGAATCGGAGGAAGTAGCGTTTATACTTTATAGTATAATTAAAAATATAGCATAAGACTCTACCAACAGGCCCGTGCATCGCACGGGTGTTAAATCTAGTATATAACTAAAGGAGGCTTTTTCTTCTAATTATACTATTAGCATTAGAATTAGGAGATAATCAATTAGCATTAGAATTAGGAGATAATTAAGTATTTACAATTTTTCTATTATAATTAGGAATATAATTTTCCTATTAGAAATGAGAATTAATTAATTATTTTACAATTTTCCTATTAGAAATAGGAAATAAATTAACAATTTATTAAGGCTTTCTTTTCCCTAATTATACTATTAGAATTAGGAGATAATAATTATTTAAAATTTTTCTATTATAATTAGGAATATGATTTTCCTATTAGAAATGAGAATTAATTAATTATTTTACGGTTTTATTATTAGAAACGGGAAATAAATTAATTATCTACAATTTATTAATATTAATAATTTTTTCATTAATATTTGTTCACTTTTTATTAAATTTGAAGGAAAAAAACCTTTGATATATTTATAATATCCAATTTTATAACAACTTCTGATTAAAATCAATATCTATCTATCTATATTAATAAAGGAAGCTTTTTTCGAACGATTACACAGAGTCCAATTTTCACGAAATACCTTTGAGCGAATAAGATAATATAATTACGGAGTTTATGAATTTGGTTAGGAGATTGTAATTGAAATAACCTAATTTATCAATACGCGAGTTTGTAAATATAAATATGATGATAGTATTAGTGTTTCTCTTAAACTCAAAACACACCAAATGAATCCTAATGGCTTAAGATAAAGTGGAAGCTAAGACCAATTCTAATACCACTCAGAGACATTATGCGTAGTATATAAGTTTGAGTTTTACATCTTGCTGCGTTGCATCTGATGATTGCCTAACTAAAATATTTCGCTTCGACTATGTTATCTGATGTGTTTTAAATTTTCGTAAGTCATGATTTTAGCGATATTTACTGACATCGGTTATTTATTTATTTATGTAATACAGGTTAATGAAAATTTTTCTAGGAAAATTATATTGAAGAGCTGTCGGAAGCTGAAGATGGTAAAAAAAAATTATGAATATATTCCGGTAAGACAAACTACTTATGTGTTCAAAATCTGTTCCGGTCTATTAGATTGAATAATTCAATCGAAGTAGTTTAATAGCTTAAATTTCCGTTATGTCTTTCATATTTGGCATGGTTCAATTTTGTAAGATTTGTCTCCGTATCTATAACCTTATATCTTCATTCTCTTATACAGTATACTTAAAGCAGTTAATGGCAAGGGTATCTTATTTGTCACAAACACCATATTTTTTATATGACGAAGTTTAAGCTACCTCATATAAAATAAATTAAGTACTCCATGTTTCTATTTCTCTAATTATCTTGGACATTATTTTGTTTATTTTAATTCTTTTTTCATGAATAATTATACTTCGTAGATAGAAGCAGAAAAGCACTCGGAGTCAAAGTCTCAAAGATACATCATAAAGAAAGTTGTATCATCTAACAATATAGGTCAATAATCTAAATTTAGGTTTTTGGTGTGACTCATATTTGTAATGTGCTACGTAGTACTAATATTGTGTGGGTATTCATCTTACAACCAATTCAATGGTTGTTAATTTGTAACTTGAAAGTTTAAATTTAAGTTTTTGTGTTTGACGATAAAACTTTGCCCTTATTATATTAATGGTCTTTCAATTTTACAAATGCAAGAATATAGGCTACTATAGCTTTCAAGCGATGATCGAAAACGATATTGCGAACATGTATACACGAAATCAGTGTTACACTTTACTTGATAAAAACAATGAATTTACAACTTATTAGGTATAGTTTTTGTTTATTAGGAAGATAATGTTTAACAAGCTACGTACTCAATGTCATGTTAATTGCCTTCTGAGCCTATCAATCCAACAAGATACTATATTGGCATCTATTTCTTTTTACGTATAGAATTTTATCTATATAAATACAGAAACATTTCTTCCAATTCTGTGAAGCCACCTCACCAAATTCAGTTTTTTTTTTAAAATAAAACATTAAACGTGGGACCCACCACAAAGATTAAGGAATTAATTAATAAAAAATGTCTATTCTAATGTTTCGTACGTAAATGTTTACGTTTATTTTTTATATGTAATATTAATGAATAATGAATAATAAATAATTTAAAGAAAAATATAATTCGATCCAAATTTTTACTTCAATAATAAATTACAATAATAATAATAAAGTGCAATAAATTACACTAATTGATAAAAAAATTTAGATCAAATCAAAATTTAACAATAAATTACATCAGCTTTAACAATAAAATTAAAATATACAATCACAAAAATTGTCGTCATATTAAAAAAAATAGATCAAATCAATTAAAAAAAATAGATCAAATCAAAATTTATCATGTAAAGAAAAATAACTAGACTTGAAAATAAGGATTTGCTCAAAAAAATGCAATTAGTTACCGCAACTCATTACTAACTACGAGTATTAAAATCATCACTCAAAATAATATTACAGTGTCAAATCAACATGCAATGATATAGTTATATTGTACTTATTAGTAGTTTTACATTAACCTAAAATCATGAAAATTTAATCAACCTTCATTCAGATCAAGATGTATGTGTTTTAAAATAAAAAAAATTCACATGAATAAAACCATTATCAAACTAAGAAATCAAAATATATTAATATCATCACTAAATAATAAAATCTCATAAAAACAAATCTAATAATACATCAACTATATCCACATGCATCTCATAAGTATGTAAATAAATAAGAGAAATTTGATCAAATGTAAATATATATTTCACTTGGTATATGAATTGAGAAAGTATGAGGGTATACTGGTATTTTAAGTTGTATAAAACTATAAAAGTAAACAATATAGAAACGTATAAAATTAAATTGAACATCCCGAAAAGGAAAATGTATGAAATTCAACTGAACAACAAAAATTTCAATAATCACGTTGTCGATTCACATATGTTAGTAAAATGATTTTAAAGCTATATTTAAAATAGCATACCCGTGGAATTTTGCACGGGTTGAAAACTAGTGTTGGTAAAAGTAAGTAAATCAATGAATCTTGATCATGAGTTCATGACTTAACACCTTGATGGAAAAGTAAGTACAACAGCAAACTCGAGGTAATTGAAGCTCCAAGCTTACTATAATATAACAAGGATGAAATTATGCTTGAGGTGAGACGGTATTTATGTTTCAATATGACGAACTAAGAAATAAGAATCACTTGCTCATGATACTATATTATACCAAACGTGATAATTGGTGGAAATATAACCTGATTTACAATCTCTCTCTAAAATTCTAGTGAGAGCTTTTCTCTCTTTCGAGAGCCTTTGTTTTTCCCCAAAAACAGCCACCCTTCTTCTTCAATTGGGTGTTCGTTTAACCCCAAAATCCTTCTGAAAATCTCACTTTATCCTTCTAAATTCCTTCTGTTATCGATAAAGATAACGTCTGTTGAGTTTTATCAGCTACTACCTATCTGTAATGATTGTAAAGCTTAGCATTTAATTGGGTGTCGGAAACCCTAATTTTTCTGGAAAAGGGGGAATTCCTTCAGTCATTCCTTTTCCTTCAAAATCTTTATTTTTCTGCATTAACTTATTCTCTTACATCTTAAATCATTACTTTTCAGGGGCTTTAATTGGGGTTTTAATTGGGGAGGCTCGAGGTTTTATTTCCCAAGTGCAGTGTCAGCCCCAGCCCCAGCCCCATCCCTACTGGGATTGGGAGTGGCTTTTGAGCTGCCGGGGTTAATTCAGCTAGAGGGTTTCCGTTCTTCTATTTAATCCCTGAAAATGGAGAGTTTCAATTCATCACAATCAAACTCCTTCTCTTCAACAATAAACAACTCCAATAATAGTTATATAAAAAATTACCTTCAAAAACAAATCAATAAGCTACCTTTTAAGAAAAAAATGGAATTTGAAAACCAATTTGGTCGTTTTGGAAACGAAAGTGGAAGTGGGAATTCTGTCCATCATAATATTTATAATCACCAAAATTACCATCAACCACACCCAAATGCTGCCTTTAACCCCAATAATCCATTACATGTCAACCTTTGGAGGTTTCCTAGGTCTGGGGGAGTGATCAACGTGGATCCGGCACAACTGGGAAAATCTAGAGAGTTCTGGGACAAATGTATTGTGGGTTTTCTGGTTGACTACCGGCTTTTTGAAGCTGAGAAAGTGAATGAGGTCATTAGTAAAAAATGGAGTACTAAGGCAAGGGTAAGGGCTTTTAGGATGGGAGAAATCTATGTTCTTCATTGTGATGATACTGAGGATAAGGAAGGTCTGTTGGAAAGAAGTACTGCTAGTATTGAGGGTGCTGTAATGGTGTTTGCCAGGTGGTTCCCAGATACGGTTCCACGTACTATTAGGTTTCCCTTTGCTGAAGTCTGGGTTAGGGTATGTGGATTACCCTTTGAGTACCTTACTATGGATATGGCAGTGGTTGCGGGTAAGCTTCTTAGCCATCGTTTTTCAGTTGAGCCCTTTGAAGTAATACCTGAGAATGATTACCTTAGGGTAAAGGTGTGTATCAAATTTAATGAACCCTTGATGCCTGGCTTCTTTCTTGCCATGGAAGCGGGTCACTTGCTTTGAGTTCAATTTAAGTATGAAGAGATATTCAAATACTGTATAAGGTGTGGGAAAGTAGGACATAAAGGTTCTCAGTGTAGGGAAGGGCTCATGACAATAGTGTCGAGTATTAATGGTATGCTAGACAGGTCTGAGAAGAGGGGGTTTGTTGTTTTTCAGGCAACAAGTAACCACGCGATGTTTAACATGGATTTAAGGGCAACACCTCCAACCACTAGGTTTGTTAGCTCTAGGATTCGTCTCAGAAATGGGAGGATTCGTAACAATGGGCAAAGGGGGAGGTCCCCTGAAAGGGTTATTGACTTTGATTTAGGACTGACACCGGGGGGTAGGGTCTTGCCTGGAATGAAATTTGCTGTCACTGCACAACCTTTTGCAGGACCCGTGGTGTTTCAGGTGGGTCAGGGTGAGGGACATGGGGACATGGTTAATCAGCAGAATGGTAATGGGGATGTGGAGATGAATGAAGCTCCAGTGACTGAGGCTCTGCAGGGGGATCAGGGTAAGGGTACGGGTTTGACTGGGTATCAGGAAGGGGATGTGGAGATGGGGGGGACAAGATCAGCAACCTGAGAATTTTGTAGCTGGTAATGAGACAGCTCCTCCTGGGCATGGGGTGACTGGTCATGCACCTGGGATTGGTGGATGGCTGGATGAGGGACAGAATCTGAATGTGGGAGCTCAGAATGGGGAGGAAGGTGGTCATGGGCAGGGGGAGTTAACCATTGAACAGAGAGGGTTATTAAATCAAGTTCTACAGAATGATCCCTATCTGATTTATGCGGGTCAAGGCAGTCTAAGTGGGGTATTGGATCATAATCAACGAATTCAAGAAGAGATTTTGAATAGGGTTGAGGGAGATCTGGAATGGGCCAGAATGGATGATGATAATAGAGGGGTTAACCAAACTTTTGACCCCCCTCCACAAGGACTCCCAATCATTTACCATTATCCTGATGGGACCACTGTCCAGGTGGTTAATGTTAACTCAGGACAATCTCAACAACAACAGTCACAACAACAGCAGCAACCCCAGGTTCAGTCAACAACTCAGTCAACAACTCAGGAACAAATTTTGGCTCAGGAAATTAAGGCTCAGGTAGATCAATTTATGAATGAAATTATCTTCATCAGTGACTCTGATACTGATGTTGTTGAGCAGGAACCATCATCACCACTATCATCACCACTGACTAGTATTAATTGGGATACTGACTCCCAGGAATCCTCTGAATTTCATAATAGTCAAGCTATTTTAATCTCATCTTCTGAGGACTCAGGGGAGTCCTATACTACTGCTGCTGCCACTCCTTTCACAGGAGGGAGGGGGAAGGATCTGAGGCATCTCCTTTCACCAAGTGCCATAGTAAAGAAGGAGCAAGAGCTACTGGCCGGTCCGTCTTGTGCTCTGCCAGTGGTTTCTATGTGTGTGTGTGTGTGTGTGTGGGTGTGGGTGTGGGGGGGGGGGCCTGGGGGTCTGAAGTGGATGCGGACAAAAGGAAGAATGATGCTGGTCTGTCTAAGGAGGAGAGGTTTTTTGATGTACCTGCTGTTGGTAATCCCTGAAGGTTGATTGCTGCTATACCTGTTCAGAGTTCTTCTGGCAGCTGTATGGGTTTGATGGACGCGTATCACAAGGCTGATATGAGAGAGAGCTGCAAGGATGCTATTGGACGAGCTAGGAAGAGGAAATGTTGCACCCAAGTGACTGATGATCTTGTGCCCTCTGAGGAATTTGAGTCAGTGGGTAAGCGCAAGGAGTATCGGTGTCATTTGAAGAAGAAAGGGTGTTGGGGGAGAGGTATTCATGCTAAAGAGGGGACAGGGCAGAGTTATGGTTTTCATATGCAAGTTGATGAGGATGGGTTGGAGGAGTCCAGTGACTCCTCTTCTGTGAATGTGATCAAGGGCTTTGCGGAGGTTGGGCCATCACAACCTCCTCTTTCGCCATGAGTGGACTGTTTTGGAATTGTAGGGGACTAAATAATGCGCTCTCCCCTACAATTCCTAAGATTAGAGCGCTTATTAGTACTAAATGTTATGATTTATTTTTCTTATCGAAACTAAATGTAATGTAAGCTCAATAAGTCCCCTATTTAGGTCGTTAGGTTTTGGAGAGGCTACGGGTGTTGATGCATGTGGGACATCCGGTGGCCTTTGGGTGGGATGGAAAAAGGAAGCTAAGATGAGTCTTGTTAACTCGTGTAATCATTTTGTTGTCCTACTAGTTGAAAAATATAATGGGAGTTTATGGTATCTTGTATTGTTTTATGGTGCGCGGGATCTCGCTTCGAGGAATTCGGTTTTTTTGGAGTTAAAGTTGTTCTGGGAAGTTTGAATTACCCGTATCTTATTGTTGGGGAATTTAACCAAGTCGAGTTCTCGTGTGATAAGCTTAGTATGAACAAAAGTGGCAAATAAAGGTCCATTCAACTCCACACTACACCTATTCATATTTGGGCCATTCAACTCCACACTACACTTTTCTAAAAATGGCAAATAAAGGTCCATATTATCCTACTTGGACAAGCATATTTACATACAATGCCACTCAATAACCCACTCTAATTGGATAAGCATATTAATAAAGCATTTTTACTTTCCACTTGTAGTACCTTTTATTATTTTCTATTGATTTTTTTAATACTTGTGCATAAAGCATAAGTGTAATGTGGAGTTGAATTGAGGGAATATCTAATAGTAGTTATATTTAATAATATGAGCAAATACTATATGTTAATATTCGTACGTTCAACATCCAATCCGATTAATAATGAGCAAATATTAACAAACTAATCTTATCTAGAGTCTAAAGTTTTTCGCACGTATATTAACAAATTAATTTTTTTTTTTATAAAAATTGATTAGTGAGTTGGGCCTAAACCAACCAAAAGTCGGACGAACCATGTAACTCATGTCCATCATAATTCATACCACTATTCATACCCTAAATTAAGAATCCGCTACATTCAATCATTAACCGCTCCACACAATATTCAATTATTTTTACTCTTACCCTTTTTGCTCTTATCACCCCCCCCCCCCCCTCTCATCCAGCCTACTCTCATCTTCACCTCATTAGTCATTCCTACTTCACAAACCTAAAATTATGGCACTAAAATGAATGCATGGTGAAAAAAGAACTCATTTCAGTTGGTAATTTTAATTTTTTTTGTCAAAAATTGAAATAAATATATCGGTTATTTTATGGGTTTGATTTTTTTATAATAAAAGATGAAGAATCGGTATACTATTTTGTCATACCTTGTATAGTCCATTGATTATCAGTTTTCATTTACTTTTCGACATGCATCAACATCAAATTATTGAAATACGTTTTCGTTTATATCTTTTGTAAATGGTTAGTCATCCCTTAGTTGATTTAAGAAATAAAAGAAATTTTGTAAGTAATAGAGCTTTAATTTGTGTATAGTAGAAAGCATGTTTTTCTTGGAAATTTTACATTAATCTATCTTAGCTAGATCTATTATTAATCTTCCTCTAAACCCACATTTGAAGTAGAATTAGTGAAAGGAGGGGAGAGATTAATTACCGAAGGAGAGAGAGTAATTAAATATGTAGTTTTACATGGAGGGTCCTAACTAAATAAAGGTTTTTTCAATCCCTAAAAATCAGGGACCAATAAGAATGTAAGAAAAAACTCTGCTTTTATACTAGTTAGATATTAGATATTTTATTTCCCTTCCCAAAATACCCTTATGCATCCATAGTTAACCTTCTCCTTTCTCCATCCCCTTCCCTCTCAATCTCTATATAAGAATTGAGGTGAACATCCTCTGCTCCTTTCTACACTCTACTCTAACTACGACTTTTGCATATGTATCCACTCAATCTATCTATCGCAAATTACTTGGCTAATTCACTGTGTTTCTCCCCTAAAAAATCGACCTCTACTACAAACCAAACTCCATAACAACAACAACTACAACAAGGAATCATTTGGGTTCAAATTTTCTGATAATGCCGATTCTGTGATTTATTTCTTAAAGCAACATGGTTTTAATGATTCCCGTATTCATAAGACTGTATCTTTTTATCCCCCCATTTTATTTTCTAATGTTGATAAAACCCTAAAACCCGAACTTAAGCTTCTCTAAGATCATATGGTTTTTCTTTGATTTGTGTTATTTCTCTTAATCCCATGTTTTTTATTACACATTTGAATCATAAATTGTCAAATTTAAGGATTGTAATGGGTAGTGATAAGAGTAAGATTACGCTTTATAAGAAATGCTCTTGTTACATTACATTAGCTAGTTTGCAGAAACTTATTTCAAATGTCGGGTTGTCGACGAATGGCTAAAGCGTCGACATTGAAGTGATATGGAGTGTTGTTCTTCTGAAAGCCCAGCCTTCTCTTAACAAAAACTGAGATTTTCTGTAAGTTAGTGGGTAGGGTTGTATAGGAGTTGCGAATTCCTAACGATTCTAGGATCTTCGTTTAGGGTATTTATTTGATTTGATGTTCGTTTTAGTTCTTATATGGAGATTCAGAGGGAAGGGGATGGAGAAAGGAGAAGGTTAACTATGGATGAATAAGGTTATTTTTGGGAAAAGAAATAAAATATTGTTAGAAAAGTAAGCATATGATAACATGGACCCATTTTTGATAAATACTTTCAAAGTAACCCCACTTTGTTAAATATATAGTTTTAGTTCATTCACATTTTATTAAAGTAAAAAGTTCTAGTAATTAGTCAATAGCTAAAACATTTGCTTCCTCAACCTTCACTTTTTAAAATTCATGCCAAATTTCTGAGTATAATTAATCTTAAAAATCTAGAGAAAACTACGAAGTGTGAATACATTAGCTAGATCAGAAGCTCATCTCGATAACACTATCCACAAACAAACATTTGATAACACTAATCAATCATCAAGAACCCAGTAATTAAAGACAAATCAAGCACCCAGCCAAGAAAGGCAATTGGACTGATGCAAGAAATCCAAGGAGTTATTCAAGTAAATCAAGTGGGTCAATATAGCAGAATCAAACTTGGCAGTACGAAAACAATGAGATGAAATAAAGAAAATGAGACAATAGAAGGAGGTAGAATGAACCTGAGTGCAAATGCAGTTTGGAGACGTCATGAGGCTCGGTCTCAGGCTCCGGGTCCTCCTCCGGCACAGGGTGAAGGGAGGCAGCAGAAGGCTCAGTATCCTCAGGGTACCTAACAACAACAACAGGACAAATGCAATGATGGACACAATAATCACTGACACTTCCCAACCTGGCCTTACTATCCCTTCTAGAAGCACCAAATCCTCTGCTACCCATAATCACAACACTCATACCAAGCCTCTCAATTTCCAAACACAATCTCTCCTTCATATCATGATCCTTGACCACATGAACTTTAAAACCTATTTTTGCATCAACCAATGGTTGTGCAAGCTCAGCTATCTTGCCAGCAGTGAAGCTGTCGAAATCATCCTCCAGCTTCTTCTTCTTCTTGACTTCGTCGTCTCCGCTTCCGGAGTCAGCCGCCGCGGTGGTGAAGTGGGTTGAACCCCAGTCAGCGCCGTAAAGGACGGAGGTGGGACGGACGTGGACGAGTGTGACGGCGTCTCCGGGGCGGAGATAGTTCTGAACTGCCCATCGGACGGCGTAGGCGCTTTCGTCGCTCAGATCAACAGGGATCGCGATCTTCCGCGGTGCTCCGGCAACGGAGGAAGTCCCGGTGTAGCGAGGTGATGGTGGTTGGACTTCGATAACGGTTGGATGTTGAGGGGTGAGTTTTTGGTCTACTGGTTTGGCTTCCATTTAGTTTTGCCGGGGTTCAAAGTGTTAGAAAGACAGAAGAGAGAAAGTTGAGGAGAAAAGAGAAGTCAGGACTGAGGAGTCCGATATGTGGGGGTGTAATTGACTTTTTAGTGGGACCTACTGTAATAAGAGGAAATACAATTTTCTTTTCTTTTTATACTTTTTTTTTTATTATTAAGAAAGAAAAATAGGTTTATTGCTCGAAACTTAAGCGTGTACTAACATATTTCATTTTTTCGCATGAGTAAGAAAAGTAAAAGTTAATGACTTTCAACCCACCGCGAAGAAGAAGGACATAAATATTTCAAATTGGTCATAAAGTCAGCTACCTTATTGGTCTCACGAAAACAATGAAAATACTTCACTTATGTGAAATGAATGATTAACAGACGGTGTTTGCACTTCTGTGAAAGAAATGATTAACAATGAAAATGCTCTTCTAGAGTATCCTAACATGTGGTTGAACTTGGGTAAATTACAATAATTAACAAACGATGCAAAAACGAAGAGGCATGAAGGCCGAGAAGCTCACAAACCATACACGGCCAACCATAGGTAGTCAATTGATTATTCTAATCATCGAGTGCAATAGAATGAATGTTAAGCATGCACATTTGTAGATACCCAGTATCTGCACCTTCCAAAAACCACCCGATGATGATCGGACTATAACGTGTTTTTGATATGCGTGCGTGGTTTGGCTATACATGAGACGGTTTAATGCATTACTCGGATATGAAAAATGATTTCAAAAATGGTTTTCTAACTTCATTTGCATTAAAACAACACTATTTAGAGTTAAAACCGTCTTCGGACCCAAAACCGACTCAGAAACCCGCAACATGAGTCGACCTAAGTCAACCCGAGTCTCGAATGTCGAAAATAATGCCATGAATGTCTTTATCATGTCATTTCCATTAAAATGACCCTAATTAGAGTCAAAACCGACATCGGGCCAAAAACCAACTCAAAATTCAAATCCCGACTCACACGGGTCAAACCCGAGTCAAGCACACAAAAAACCTACCTCAAGTAACACCCAAAATCATCTTATTAGATGCCCATATTGTTATACGACATCCTATTTGATTACCACAAATCAAACCAACCAAACAATGGATAGGGGAAAGGCCACGTCCAAATTGAAAAGGACAGGGCACCCCATTGCGTAGCAGGGTGGCTTGCGCCTCTTTAGGCTTCCTGCGTAGCCTCTAAGCAAGCTCAACCGACCTACCACTCCACATTTCTCTATAAATACCAACCTTCACACCTCATAATTGTAGATACCCGTATCCGTCGATATTGGAATTTATAGAGAACCCGACAAACACCCGATGATGATAGGACACATGTATTTTTTAGTTGTCATTGTCATTATTTGGGTTCGTTTTACGATGTAGAATGAGCGTTGTCGACGGAGTATTTTATTAATTTAAATGATATTTAAATTAAATGTTTTTTTAAGTGAATTCATTTTATTGCTTTATTTTGAATTTATTTTCTCAAGTTTATTTTATTGAAAATAAAATAAATATTTGATTTGAAGGTAGGGCATTAATAAAACGAATTCTAACTTCGCTCTTCGCTTTTGACCCCTCTTTTGTTTCGTGTAATTCGACCCACCCTAGGACCATTCACATGTTAGTATGACCTCTGATTGTTAACATATAACTCGTTTAGATGACATTAGATCAATTTAATAATCTAATTAGACACGTTAGGGTACATCGACATAGCTTTAAAAATCAACTAACAATTCTATAACCTAATTGTACGCATCTCACTTTTCACTCGATTTCTCGCTAGCATAGGAGTGCGTGATTAGCACCTTCCTATTAACACTCGATGAGTAGCATTAATATCGTAACTTCTTGACCTAATTTGACCCCTTTAGGCCGTGTAGAATACACGTTTGCAAGACATCTTTTCAATCGATCAACGTCGTTTCTAACTTGTTTTCTAGCCCGCTTTCGAACTTGTTTCGCAATCAATTGATCTAACTAATGAACCTGACCTAGGACCTAGGGTAGCCGTGTCTAGAGTGGCCGTGGCTTGGCCGTGTCCTTTGGTTTTTCTTGTTTCGTTTGTTTTACATCGTTTGTTCTTTATTATTTTGTCGCTTGTGATTTATCGTTTGTTTATCGAGTTGTAATTTTCAAGTTAGCTTTCTTTTATCGAGTCAAAACCTCTTCCAAAAACCTTAGTCTTGTTTGGTTAGATGGTTGTGCCCCAATGTATGTAAGAGCGTAGTAAATCGCATGTTGTTTAAAGCAACATGGCCCGATTTATGCTAATGCATGCTTTGGTGCGTAGCCCTATGTCTAATTCGGTGAGATTAAGTGAAAGCACACATTACGAGGAGTGACCCAAGGCCGTGAGGCATGTAAGCCGTGGGCCACCCCTTTGTGCACGTTTTCTTGGGCCGAATGGCCGTGTAATGCGTCATGTACGGTTTTGTGTATAGCGTTGTATTTTAGATCGAGTTGTATCTCTAATTTCTCGTTGTGTCGGCATGAAATGCCTGGGTTGTAATAGGGTAGATCCCAACGGCTCCCCCATCCCCATCAAGCCTTGTTTGTTTCGTTTATATGTTATTAGATCAATCAACCCACATGCTAAATTACAACTTTGACAAAGTTAGTTTAGTTGCATCTAAAACGACATAGAAATTGTTGTCACATGTTAGGGTTTTAAAACGATGTTTGCATATCATATATCGTAGTAGCTATGACCTTGTTTGAAATCCGATACTTGACTTAGTAGAGGCCGTTATTGACGGGCGGGGTTAGGTGTCCTTATGGGCTTCCTAACACGTACCCTCACCCCTTACTCAAGATCTATGGTTTGTGGATCCGTCTAAATACCATTGGATTACGAGAGTCATTCAAATCGAGTGATATAGGGTACAAGTCTTTATCTTTAATCACTCGTAGTCGATTGGCTTTATGCTTTTCGATGAAAGGTGTAAAGTTGACTTGAACGGTTCCAAGTTCCCAAAAAACTTGGTGGCGACTCTAATTTGTCTTAATTCGATTCGAAAGAACCTCGAGTCGATTATGCCTAGTGTGGATCCCGACGACGTTCCCGAGGGCCTTGTCCACGGTTTGGCGACTACTGGGGAAAAGAGGACTAGTTACACTTTGTTTCTAGGGTCTTTTCCTCCGAGGTGAAACTTGAAAAGAAAGTATTGGAAAGTAAAACATTACTCATAGTGCTACGATTCATGCATAAACCCTTAAGGACTTTCCCGGGCCGTCCCAGCGTTTCTTTGTGATGCGTGGGGGGTGACGTCCCACTATGCTAGGAACTCGCACATTGCTTGCTTCCACTCCGCCTCGTCGTGGTTCTTGATGGTGGGGATGCTCTTCTAGGTACTCTACCTAAAGGCCCTTGCTCTATAAGACCCAAAAAGGATGGAGGGCATAGACCTTCTTGTAGAAGACTTGCCGAGACTTAGAGATGTCTAGGAGCATACATCCTTGTAACATGAGAATGACAATGTGCGAAATGAATTTCCCGAGTCTTTTCAAAACTTTCCGTATCAATTTCAAAAACCGAACTTTTTGGACAACTTACTTTCAAAATAGCATGGTTTTAAAAACGCGGAATGCTGCCCAAGTAGGACTAGATTTTTCGGCCCAAAATAAGCTTTTATAGCCGGCATGCTGCCCATTTCAAATCTCATTTTCAAATCGATTATTCGTTTTTTTCGAATTCAATCCAAAATATTTCTCGAACCTTAACCAAGCATGAAATGCGTCGAGTCGTGTCCGGGTCCTGGCCGTGTTTGGCTAGGCATGTTTCGTTCTAAGAGTCTAGAACCCGACCTTGTTGGGTCGCCCAAGCTCACCTCTTAGGATTCGAGTCATGTTGGTCCACCTTTTTGTCTAGGATAGTCCACAGAAACGTCCAAGGTAGGCCATTGTGGACGTTTCATACGAACCTATGGGCTATGTTAGTCCAATCACGGGTTTAATCACACCGAGTCCGGTTTAGAACCGAATTATGATGATTCGGGTCGTGTCGTTTTGTCGAGTCCAAATGAATCAAGGTCTAAATCCAACCGTGAGTCGAACCTTTTGGTTAATCAGTCTCAAGTCGAGTCTTTGTTTGAGTCAAGGTGGTGTCGTGTCCTTAAGTGTGCAGGGGCTCTTACATTCGAATATTGACTCAGTTCGGGGTTTTCTTGTAGAAAGGCCGCCAAAAACCCGACGTCAAGTAATGGAAGATGTTGTTAACAAACTCACTGAGGCCGTGAACCTCATGATGACCCGAATGGATGCAATCGAATCTAAGCTGGGTGAAGATTCCCTTCTATCTACCCCACCGCTGACTGATCTGGAGAAACGGTTCAAGTTCATCGAAGACCGTCTGAAACTCTCCCAGGGGAAGAACATCCACTATGAAAATGCTAGGGCCTATGCCCCAGTTCAGGATAAGTTGCCCACAAACATGGTACTCACTGATATCCCAAAGTTTAAGGGCACAGAAGATCCAGTCCACCATGTTAAGGCCTATAAGGGGTACTTAGCACTAAAGGGAGTGCTCACGACATGCTCTCCGAAATTTTCGCTCAATCTCTCGGATGAACACCGAAGGCGTGGTTCTACAATCTGGACCTTAAGAACTTCCCTACTTTCGAAGATATCACGGTGGAGTTTTGTAAGCACTATGCTGACAATGTCGAGATACGAACCAATATAAGAACGCTAGAGGTTATGACACAGAAAGAAAAAGAAGGCTTTACTGAATTCCTTGCAAGATGGCGCGCTGAAAGTGTGAAATTAGCCAAGAAGCCTGATGAAGTTGAAATGGTAGATAAGTTCGTAAAGAATCTACGACCTGTTTACCGTAATGCTCTGAAATACCAGAATTTTGGTTCTTTCAAAGAATTTATAAGAATCGGGATAAAGGTAGAAGATGATGTCATAAGGGCAGAGGCCGAAAAGCCGAAAGGGTACCAAGGGGCCTCATCGTCTAAGGCCAAGGCCCCAGCAACGACCCATATTGATGAAGCCATCAATCTCTTAGAAGGGCAGTCGAAGAAGTCGCAGCGCCAAACACCTAGGGCATTCACCGATATCGGATGCACTTATACATACGCTCTCCAAAGGATCATAGCCCAAGGAAAGCTGAAACCTATTGGTCCAACTCCGGACCCACCCGCTGAGCAACAAGGTAAATGGTATAAACCAAATGCCTATTGTGCCTTCCATCAAGGGAAAGGCCATGATACTGAAAGGTGCTATCGACTGAAGCACGAAATCCAAGACATGATTGAGAGTGGAACACTCCCGATCCCAACTGTTAAACCCAATAACATCACCAATCCATTTGGCGATCATACCAACTTTGTTTCTGTTGAAGACAATGTCGATTACTCCCATCTTATCCGCCCATGTCACTTGAAAGGGGTGTTTATCGGGAAGATATTTGTGGATTTCTCTGAATTCTTGCCAAACCCGAAGAATGAAATTCAAGTCGGGAGTCTTGCTCTAGAATGTACTCCTCTCATTAACGAAGTTAATAAAGGACAATTCGGTTCACCAACCTTTATGACTGGCGTAGATCCTCAGAGGACTACCTCGGGATGGAGGCAGACCATCAAAGGGGTCAAGGACCAGAGCCGGGCATCTAAGCTGACAGCTGAACAAGAGAAAGCTCAAGACCAGATTTGAAAATTATGAGCCGGGATCTGTTTTCTTATCTTAGTCGAGTCGAGTCTAGGACTTTCTTTTCTTGAAGTTGAGTCGTTTGTTCCGCGATGACCTAGGGTGTGTCCTAGGAATCGTTCCTTCGAGTCTGTTAAGCATTTGTCATTCCAATAAAAGTTGCAGTTTCGTTTCCAAATATGTATTGTTTCCAATCCTCAATCATTCCGAAACATGATAAAATGCACAACACACTCAAAGGCATCCTGGGGTAGAAATATGTCCCGTTTCAAAATGTAAGGTACACTAGGATCCCGTGTTAGATTCCTTTACCTATTCCATGTCTGGTGGTGGAAAACCTCCATCTGAACCAATGTTTGTGACAAGCTTTTAGATGATTCTATGACAAACCCGGACTAGCTCCTTGTTTCCCCTATCGATGATGGAAGGCAAGCCTTTTCCCCAACAAAATCATCCCATCTCGAAGAGAGAAGATATCAACCCGTTCTAACAAGGAATTGTTAGTTCCTACCCAAATTAGTTGGCGAAGCCCAGTTTTCAAGGTGTATCCATTTATGACTAAGAGAATGAATAGAAGATCATTTTCAAAGAGAGAAAAAAGATGAAAAAGAATGAAAAATGAGAAAAAGAGAAAAATTGGAAAAATGAAAAAAAAAATGAAAAAAAAAAAAGAAAAATGAAAAAAAGATGAAAGAAAAAGAAAAAAGAAAAAAAATGTTGAAGTTATTGCAGAGTGCTTTTGGTTGGATGTCGAAGTTACGGAAGCCAGAAGTCAAGTCAAGTACCCATAGTTGAGGTTCAATGGGCGAAGCCCAAAAGCGTAAGTAGTGACCTCTTTACCCTTTAAGTCCTTCCGAGACGATTCTGGGGATAGTCGGGAATTTTGAGAATCATTCCGCTTGTCTTTGTTTTGACCTTTAGGGTCCAGATATGGAAATTTGAACCCACATTATTTTCCAACCCATTTGCACTCGGATTTCATCAAAACCGAGACACCTTTTCCAACCACGATGTAAGCCATAACCCGTTGGCCTTAGCACCACAAAGCGAATCTTCAGAATGATGGTTTACCTTACGAACCTATTTTTACCAAGCTCCACATCCCAAAGAATCAAAACCTTTTGTACCAACCCTAGACACGGGATACAACGGTACCTTACAGGCTAGAATGGGATACGACATGATACTTTAGGTGAAACCTTTGAGTGTGTACACACAATCAAAATGCCATGTTTATGCACCAAGATCGAACTACGTCGGATTTGATTTCGCTCCACGCGAATTCGTAGGCAGTCCTTCAGAATAAGGGATTCAATCCCCTCATCAACCAAGTTGTCGTCTTGTCGGTTTATTACGGGTCTTAACCAAGTCCAAATGAAGCCACCTTTATTTGAGTCGGTCTTAGCACTCGATGTAGGCTAGGATAAGGATATAGGTTCAGATAAGTAGTGTCAAGTCTCGGAATGAGCTTTATCTAATGGTTTAGGCAAAGATGCTGAGTCACATTGATGTGGGTTTGTATTGGGAACAGAAAATATGAAAAACCCGCTGAAAAGAAAGAAGGCGTGGAAGAAAAATAGTAAAAGCCCGCTGAAAAGAAAGAAGGCGGTGACAAGAAATGATGAAACTCGCTGAAAAGAAAGGAGGCGAGGAGAAGAGTGACAGAATGTTCCCAACAAGAGTGATATGTGATGTCTAAGTGTTCTCATAAAATCAGTTTGTGTTTAGTGTCTGGGCGAAGCCAACGTTGTTGCTCTGTGAGTTTAAACCTCTTTGTCAATGCCAAGTGATCTTGATTCCCATGTGCCCTCGGGAGCACGCCCATGCCATACGATATCTCTGTCTCAAGTCCGGCGACCTAGTGATTCCCATTTGCCATCTTTTGGTGCCAGAATGGCCAATTTACATTTTTACCCCCAGCAAGTCCATATTTGAATTAAAGCCCGTGCACACTTACGGTTTTATTTTCTTTTTTTGTTTTACGGTAGCGGGCTACGCTCACGTTGTTTACAAGTCATACGCAGTGTCTGTATCATGTTTCATGCTCACCCATCAAGGTTCGATTTCAAAATTTCAAAATTCCAAAAACTTTTTGCGAATTATGGATAGATGATCCAAGTAGTGGAATCTTTTCGGGTCGATGACCCCAATCTTTCGAAATTCAAAATTTCAAATTCAATTTTTGAAGGGTCGATGGCCTAACATACCAAGTGATGTCAAATTTAAACTTCGAGTCGATGGCCCAATTATTCAAAATTTTCAAATTCAATTTTCGGGTCGATGACCCAGTATTTCAAATGATCCAATTTTAAGATCGATGATCCAGATGTGCTTATGTGATGATTATTGCTTGTACATTTTTTTGTGTTTCAAATATAGCAGGATATGCTTCAACTGGGGGCTCTAAAGTCTTCGACTTTAGAGCCATTGCAAACTGGGGGCTCTGAAGCCGTTGGCTTCAGAGACCATTATCAAGATGTAAAGGATGACATCCACCAAGAATTCAATTCAATACAAGAGTATGAAATGGAAGAATTCCGTAGCTGAAAGCAAATGATGAAAGCGGCGGCAACCTCCTTGGAAAGTCCTGTCCCATTTGGGCACCTGCCAGCAGATGATAAGTTTTGGGCAAGTGTCAGCAGATGATGAATTTTGGACAAACGCCAGCAGATGATAAACTTTCGGCATGTGTCAGCAGTTGCCGAACTACGACGCGGGTTTGATTCCGTCAGAAACGGATACGTAGGCGCCTAAGGATAAGGCTCAATCCACCATATATGCAATTTTATGGGTCGATGACCAACGATGACAACTTGACACAACAGAAGCAAGAGTCAATCCCCAACGAAGTTTCAGGTATGATCTCTTCTTATGGCTGGCGAGCTTATATACGCAAGTCTAATGGACTATAAATGACCCGCAGAATCCTCAGGTCGAAAGGGACCTGGGGTATACTTTGACTTTCGCCTTGTCCAAGCCCCAGTCAAAGTGGGGGCTCTGTAGATACCCGTATCCGTCGATATTGGAATTTATAGAGAACCCGACAAACACCTGATGATGATAGGATACATGTATTCTTTAGTTGTCATTGTCATTATTTGGGTTCGTTTTACGATGTAGAATGAGCGTTGTCGACGGAGTATTTTATTAATTTAAATGATATTTAAATTAAATGTTTTTTTAAGTGAATTCATTTTATTGCTTTATTTTGAATTTATTTTCTCAAGTTTATTTTATTGAAAATAAAATAAATATTTGATTTGAAAAATCATTTTATGAGTATATTTGATTTGAAAAATCATTTATTTTAATGTGTTAATCGATTTGAAAAATCGATTTAAAAATCGAAAAAAACTCGTTTTAAACACGCGTTTTGGAGCTCGACTATAGCTCGGTTTTTGAGCCCGTTTTCTTTACGAGTTGGCACGAATCTCGAGTACACTAACCAACCTAAGCCTCTACCCATCCAACCCCAGTTAGAACCCCCATAACCACGGCCCAAATCCCGTCCCAAATACTCCCCAACAGCCCGCATAACAAACAACCCCTCCCCCTGTTTTGCGTGCTAAATCCCGAGCCCAAAACCCGCTCCAAATACCACCAAAGCCCGTGCCCATTAACCCTAACCCATACCCTAGTATCCTACCCATATTACCTTAGCTTAATCACCAAGAAAACCCCCCATACAAACCCTAAAAAACCCCACGAATAGCTGATGGGCAGCAGCTATGCAAACCGAGCCCGACTGCTCATGGCTCCCTTTTACCCTACTTTAACTCCTTATAAATACCCCCCCTTCACCATACATTCATTCCTCTAAGTTCTCCATACATACTACCGTCACTTACAAGCTTTAAACTCTAGAAACAAACCCTAATTGCCTCTCAAAAACCCTCGACAAAACCGACTTACAAACTGAGAATCAGTTTGTGTGTCCTCTTTGAAACCGTTCGTTCAACCATCAAACCTCCGTTAAAATTCGAGTTTCTTGTTCCAAATTAACCATACAACGTCCACCTGCATCTTAGACAAAGATTTACGAGCCAAATTGCCCTTGAGAGTACACGAATTCCCTCGAAAAACAGAGTGTTATACACTGTTTTGCGCTTTTCTGTCTGTCGATTCTGTTTGTGCTCGTTTTTCGTGCCCAATAATTCAAAACGAGCAGGGATTGTTTTAAGATCTTTGTTCCCCTCTCTTTCTAGTTTTCAAAACATCTTTTAAATCTAATTTTCACCGTGAAACGAGTGAGAAATTGCAGTTTGAAAGTTGCTGTCCAGATTTGCAAAAAACGTGTTGTTTGCTTTGTTTCTTCGTCGACGACGGCCTCTAGAGATAAAATCTACGATCGATTACGACCCAAGACGGTGTTAACGATACATGTAGGTTGAGGGTGCATCAAATCCTCCTCTTCTCCCTTTTATTTCGTTTTTTTTTATGTTTGTTTTTTATTGTTTCGTTTTATTTTGTTTATCGTTGTTATCGTTAACTATGAAACTAGTTTAGTCCGAGTATGAGTTAAAGTACCACCACGAACACCCGCGTTGACTTGAGATGGGAAAGAAATCTGCCACATCGGTCGGTCGTACACCCCGTCTCATTTACATATCCTCGTGTTCAAGGTAGGGGATTAATAAAACGAATTCTAACTTCGTTCCTCGTTTTTGACCCTTCGTTTGTTTCGACCAATTCGACCTACCCTAGGACCCGTTGCATGTTAGTTCGACCTCTGATTGTTAACATATGACTTATTTAGACGACATTAGATCAATTTAATAACCTAATTAGACACGTTAGGTGGCTTCGACATAAGCATTAAAATCGATCAACAATTCTCTAATCTAATTGAATGCATCTCTCTTTTCACATGGTTTCTCGCTAGTATAAGAGTGCGTGATTAACACCTTCTTATTAACACTCGATGAGTTAAATTAATTAGCGAACTTGACCTAATTCGACCCTTTATGCCATGTAGAGCACTCGGTTTTAGGCGAAGCTTTCTGACCTATTTTATCATCGTTTTCTAATGTGCATCCCGCATCGCTTTGCAAATCTATCTAACTAATGAATCTAACCTAGGAACTAGGGTGGACGTGGCTTTAGGCCGTGAGGGTGGCCGTGCCTCTTCTTGTTTCGTTTGTTTTATATCATTTGTTCTTTGTCGTTTCGTAGCTTGTAATTTATAGTTTGTTCATCGAGTTGTAACTTTCAAGTTTGTTTTACTTTTATCGAGTCAAAACTTCTTCAAAAACCTTAGTCTTGTTTGGTTAGATGGTTGTGCTCCAATTCATGTAAGAGCGTAGTAAATCGCATGTTGTTTCACTACAACAAATTGTCACTTGCGCCACGAATTATGCCACGGGAATTTATAACTCGTGGCTAAATTCTGCTTAGCCACGGGAAAAACTTATTCATTATTTTGGAAAAAAATTTATGCCACGGGATAACTTTTCCCGTGCCAAAAAGTCACTTGCGCCACGAATTAGGCTACGCCTGTGACAAATAATCATTTTAGCTACGAGCTATGTCACACCCGTGGCGAAATTTTATTTAGCCACGAAATGTTCCGTGGCAAAAAAATTTTTAGCCACGAACTAACAACACCCGTGGCGAGTAGATTTTCCGACTTAAATTAAGATATTTTCATGTGAAGGCAAACCAAAAAATTGCTTGCGTTAAAAATATACAAAATCTGAATGAAATTTAATCAGATATAAATAATATGAAAATACATTTAAATATAAAATTTTGGAAACACTTTTTTTAATTTAATTAATATTTTTTATTATTTTATTTACTTTAATAAGCAGTTTTATAATTTTATAAACTTATGTGTAATCAAAGAAAAGTTTATCGTCTAAATTTTTTCATTTTTTACAAATCACAATTATGCTTTATATGTTTTTCAAAACATTGATAATTTAAGAATTTTGTTTTAATATACTCTATCTGATCCGTTCCAAAGGTAACATAGGGGAAAATAGAGTATTTAAGAAAAAAGGTGGAAAAAGTAACGGTAAAGAGGAAAAAAAATAGGTGGGCCACATAATTGTGGGTTTATTTGTTGGATGGTATGTGGATATGTAATGACATTTTGTGTAAATATGAAATGGATATAAGGACAACTTGGTAATGTTGTAGGCCAAATAAGGTATGTTACATTTGGTGTGGATCATTCGTTTTAAGTGTTACATTTGGTGTGGATCGGAAGGAGTATAATTTTGTTTATTAAAGTCATGAATTTCTAGTAATTTCTTTTACTTTTTTTAATTAAATCTTTATAATTTTGAATGAATATCTTAAATGATCGTATTACATTTAAAGACATACAATATCAATTAAATAAATAAGTTATTTACCATCTATCTAAGAGAAATCTAAAATTAATATATTGTCAAACCGTTTCATTTAAAATTAGATTTACAACTTTATTTGTAAGATATTTATAGAAAAATTTAAATTTGATATAAAATTCAACTTGTAAAGGAAAAAAAATTGGGAAAATTATTTTAGGAGTAAAAAAGAAACAACAATTAGATTACAAAATTGATTAAATAAAATAAATGCGCTAGGAAATGAAAGTAAAAAAATAATCTCCCACAAATCAATTAAGAAAAGAACATATTTGAAAAATTATCAATACAAAAATTCAATATGAAATTTTTTTTCATTGAAAATGAGCGCATCACAGGGAAAATATAGAAATAATGATAATTTAAAGTCACATATGCCAATAAATCAATAATGTGAAAATTTTGAGAAAAGAAACAATAAATCATAACAAAGGGAAATCAGTTTAGAAAAATAAGCGATTCTGTTGCACGACAGTCTTTTTCGTGTTTTATGGGTAAAAAGTGACTACTTTTGGTTAATAGTGACCATTTTGAGGAAAAAAAAACTTTAATTATAAAAAGTGGTCGTTATTTTACAAAAAAATGGTCACATTTTTCATATCGCGGGTATGATGGTCATACTATAGAATTTGCATAGAAAAATAAACAAAGAATCGAGTACAAGAGAAATAAAATAAGAATGTCGATAAACTAAAGAAATAAAAAAATGTTAGGAAAACAAGATTTAGTTTACTTTTTGGAGAAAATGGTTGTGCTGATTTCAGCAAAAAAATTGCTCCAAAATCATTAGTCGGGAGGTTAACATCGAAATTTGATTGTTTTGGCCAAAATAATATTTTTCTCACAATAATTTGTAAATCATGTTATATTTTTATAATTAAAAAGTACTAAAGGTAAGTTTTGAAAGAAAAAAAATAAACTTAAAAGAATTCAAAGTGATAATTACTTCAACAAAGTTAACTTTCAATTTCGATAGCACATCAAAAGAACTCTACAGTTAAGCGTGCTCAGGTGAGAGTAGTGTTGGGATGGGTGACCTCCGGGAAGACTCTCTCGATGCGCACGGATGCATGATCTTTGAAACCAAATAACGTTCAAATGAATCGACTTAACTAGCGAAACACGTATCTAGATTGTCGTGGTTCCATATATGATAAAATATTGATTGTGAAAAAAAAAATTATTTTACGTTTTGTTTATTTAATTTTCATATATATTGTTTGCCACGGGAATTATTTTTTCTCCACGGGAATTTTTTTGGGCCACGGGAGTTATTAGCCACGATAGAATCCGTGGCCAAAAATTCAAAAATAGCCACGTTCTTGCTTTTCCCGTGGCTATCTCTTTGCCACGGCCACTTGCGTCACGGAAGGTATTCCCGTGGCGAAATGACTTAGCCACGGAAATTTAGCACTTGCGCCACGAAATTAGTCGTGGCCCAAGTGCTCATTTGTAGTAGTGTTTAAAGCGACATGACCCGATTTATGCTAATGCATGCTTTGGTGTGTGGCCCTATGTCTAATTCGATAAGATTAAGTGAAAGCACGCATTACGAGGAGTGACCCAAGGCCGTGAGTCATGTAAGCCGTGGGCCACCCCCCTTGTGCACGTTTTCCTAGGCCGAATGGCCATGTGTCGTGTATGGTGTCATATGTAGCAATTGTATTTAGATCGAGTTGTATCTCTAAATTCTCGTTGTGTCGGCATGAAATGCCTGGGTTGTAATAGGGTAGATCCCAACGGCTCCCCCATTCCCCCTAAGCCTTGTTTGCTTTGTTTTGTATGTTGTTAGATCAATCAACCCACATGCTAAATTACAACTTTGACAAAGTTAGTTTAGTTGCATCTAAATCGACATAGAAACTTCACATGTTAGGGTTTTGAAAACGATGTTTGCATATCATATATCGTAGTAGCTATGACCTTGTTTGAAATCCGACACTTGACTTAGTAGAGGCCGTTATTGACGGGCGGGGTTAGGTGTCCTTATGGGCTTCCTAACACGTACCCTCACCCCTTACTCAAGATCTATGGTTTGTGGATCCGTCTAAATACCATTGGATTACGAGAGTCATTCAAATCGAGTGATATAGGATACAAGTCTTTATCTTTAATCACTCGTAGTCGATTGGCTTTATGCTTTTCGATGAAAGGTGTAAAGTTGACTTGAACGGTTCCAAGTTCCCAAAAAACTTGGTGGCGACTCTAATTTGTCTTAATTCGATTCGAAAGAACCTCGAGTCGATTGTGCCTAGCGTGGATCCCGCGGACGCAGTTCCCGAGGGCCTTGTCCACAATAATCCTCACGCGAGCGTCCGCCCCCTCACATCTCCCTTAAACTTCTAGACTCGACTTCCTAAGTCACAAAATCGACACGTGTTTTCGACCTACCGATCGAAAACACAAGCCTTACACATTTTGTTTGGTACCGTCGCCGTGCATTCGACCGATCCATTCGACCAACTTAACATTAATCAGCATGTTTTTCAACAACATATTTTCAACATCTTTTCAAAACAAAATCCTTTTTTAAGGCACTCTTTTAAACTTCTTTGATCGCGAGTAGTCACAACGAGAAAACTGTGTCTAAAGTCGTCTACCTCGCAAACATCAATACACGTAAATTTGATGTTTTTGCTGTTTTTATGAGTTTATAAGCATGAACAATGCATAACACGATCCAAAAATAGGAGAAATGAGCCAAAATCGGATTTTGGCCTGAGACAAGGGCTACTTGCGTAGTGCCCCTCAATGCTCTCTCAGGCCTTAATCCAGCCGTGTTTTTGTTCATCTTTCCGCGACATTTTCCTTTTATTTTCTTTTACGGTATTTACCGTTTTAATTCATTTTTTATGACAAACTTTTTAACCATAAATCGTAATCACCCTTGGTTCTTTATGCCATGACGGTTTTATCCGTGACTCGGTGATATTATTTGGTTAAATACATATTAAAGGGTATTTTCACCCCTTTTTCTTTTATTTACCATTTTTCTCATTTATTTCCACTTGCAAACATATTAGTCATAATTCATAATCATCCTTGGTTTCTTATACCATGTCGGTTTAATCCGAGTACGATGACAAACTTGACTAATTACAAAGAAATGAACTTAACATATTAGTTCATATCAAATATTTAACATTTTTATTTGTAAACTATACTTTTCAAACTTGCAAATCCGACAACGAATATTACTAAGATAATAGTAATTATTTCGAGTCATGCAAATCATTTAATCACAAAAGCGTTTTTAAACAACTTTTTTAACAATCAGGAGATGCCCCTTGGGTCGTCGCCTGACTCGCGCCCCAAGAGGCTGTCTGTTTTCATATTTCGAAACCTGGACAGGCCATTTTCCTCGCCTAATGGCTCGCGCCCCAATGGGGCTGCCTGGCACTATTCTGTCTCGTTTTGGTACTTGTTTAGGACGATCCGATTACGGTTACCCGAATACGTGACGGATCAGATTGGCGAGTTTGCATTTTATACTTTGTCACTTGAAACCCTCTTTCAAACAAATGGATCGTGTTAAGCATCATAATCCAAATTTGGTAAATGGATGTTTAATTTCCGTTTTCACATGCAAATCAATCTAAATCCAGCTCGACATCATTTTCTTGATATTTGGATAAACAAACCGACTTAGGAAATTCTTACATGTTAGGTTAAGCTTTTGGATGCGCATTCATACATTTAAACCGTTTTATCAACTCTTGCACTTAAACAACCACGATCGATCAGTAGAGGCGACTAACGCGGGCGGGATTGGGTGTCCGATTAAAGGGCTTCCCAATACATACCCTCATTAGGGCTGAGCAAAAAATCCGTTTATTCGAACTGATCCGACATCCGATCCGAAATTGTGGATATCTGATCCGAAAAGCGGTTCGGATCGGATACCCGTATCCGAAAATATTAGATATCGGATCAGATACGGATATCAGGTTTAAAAAATTCGGATATCCGTTATCCGAAAATAATCGGATCAGATACCCGATATCCGTTTAATATCCGATCCGTATCCGAAATTTGATCCGTAAATAACACACAATTCGTAAATACCACACAATCCGTAAGTCACAAAAATCTCTAAATAACCCAAATTCCCGAAATCAAATACCCGACTACCTTTTCATTTCCCCCAAATATTATCAAAAACCCTAATCTCATTCTTTACTGCCTCCCTCCTCCCTCACTCTCTCAGATCTACCTCGTTCAATCGTTCATCACTTCATCGGTTCATCTCCTTAAAATCTCTAATTTTTTTTTTCATTTCATCTACTTCATCTCCATTCTCCGCCGCCATATACTTCTCTTGAAACAGGTAAAATTCGATTTCTGTACTTTTAAATCTCGTATTTAATTTTTCGAAGTTTAAGTTGTAGATCTAACTTGTTATGCCTTGCTTTCTTAAAATGATGAACGAAATAGAGTAGAATATTTGATTTTTGTACTCTATAAGTCTCTTCGTTTCTGTACTGTTGTCTCTTCAAATGTAGTGTAAATTTTAAGGGTAGACTTCAGTCATGGAATAGTGCTATTTTGGATGGAGAATTTCTACAAATGAGATGTATTTCTCATATACTAAGTCTCACTGTGAAGGAGGGTTTGAAATATAGTGACGTTTCAATGTTGAGAATACGTAATGCCGTCAGGTTTGTGAGGTCTTCCCCTGCCAGATTAATGAAGTTTAATGTTTGCGTGAAAAAAAGAACAAATTGAGTCAAGTCGTCATCTTTGTTTGGATGTTGAAACTAGGTGGAACTCCACCTATTTGATGTTGGATAGTGCTTTAATCTATCATAAAGCTTTCTTGAAACTTCAAACTTCTGACGGTGGTAAATTTGTAACTGAGATGAATAAGAATCTAGGTGTCCCAGATGAATTTGATTGGGAATCTGTTTCTTCTCTCTTACCTTTTCTTAAAATCTTTTACGATGCTACCTTGAGACTTTCAGGCTTGTTATACATTACCACAAATGTCTACTTGCAAGAGATTGTTGGTATTGGTATGATGATTGATTAGAAATGTGAGAGTACTGATACTGGTGTGAAGTTAATGGCTTCCGAAATGAAGAAAAAACATGCGAAGTATTGGCAGAATGTTGACAAGGTGAACATATTGCTGTATATTGCTGTGATTCTTGATCCTAGACGGAAAATTGATTATGTTAATTGGGCAATTAATCAGCAATTTGACACTGACAATGCACCGATTTTGCGTGCTAAAGTTATGAAAAATTTAACTTCTTTGTATGATCATTACAAGGGTTCTCAACCCACACAAGTGCGTACTCCACCAGCGGAAGTGGAAGTGTGTCCCGATAAGTGTGAGAACATGGATGATTGGCAAGATGTGGTGGAGACACAATTTGAGAGAGACGTAAGTACTGAAGTTACTAATGATAAGAAAAGTGATATGGAAAAGTATTTAGACGATGTTAGAGAAGTGAATTCTAGGAAATTTAATGTCCTGGACTGGTGGAAAAGACATGAGGAGGTATATCCTATTGTTGCTTTGATGGCTAGGGATGTTCTAGCGATTCCCGTATCGACGGTTGCTTCGGAATCTGCATTTAGTACTGGTGGTAGGATCATTGACCCATTTCGGAGCTCTCTCTCTCCAAGGATGGTGGAAGGATTAATGTGCGCACAAGACTGGTTACGTACTACACGTGGTCCGCTCCTAGCTGAAGAGTACATTGAAGAGGTTGAGAAGTTTGATAAAGGTATGTACTTCTACTATTTTCACTTATATTGTCATATACTTGTATTTTCACTTATATCGTCACTTATATTGCCTCATAGATGATGAGTACATTCTGATTTTTTATTGATTCACTAAGGCTCTTTATTCTTCTTAATTTGTAGAGCTGGCAGAGGTTCAAGACGAGGACTCGACTTGCGAAGAGTACTATTGAGGTATCGCATAAGCCATACATGGTAGTGGTAGCCTCGTAGGTTCATGTCAATGGCCCCATGGCGGTGACTTACTTCATTTTCTTGTCATGTACGAGGACTTATGTATTTGAATCTTAATATTTGTATTTGGCGGACTATTATGCTCAGAATGTTATGTATATGGATATTTATCTTTGTATTTGGCGAACTATTACGCTAGTTTTCTTTGTTATGTAGCGGGTTTATGTTATTGTAACGTATTTCGAATGAAATTAATATTATGTGAAGTGGCTTAGAGCCTTAGATGCCAATTTTGACAATATATCTAAACGGATCAGATCTTGGATATCGGATAATTGATCCGAAATTTCCGGATAGTAAAATTCGGATATCCGATCAATTCGTATTAGATCATGGATAATGAAATTTTGGATTTTTGGATCGGATATCCGAACCGAAGTATGGTTTCGGATCAGGTATCTGATCCATACTCTGCCCTAACCCTCACCCCTTACTCAGAACCTTTGCATAGTGGATGGCCTTATCCAGGGCGTACGAGAGTCATTCTAGCGATAGGATGCAAATGGGGACGAGTCCTTATCTTTAGTACCTATGGCAAGCATCGCTTTTTGCCTTGATTGACCTAGGTATAAAGTGGATTCGAACGGTTTCCAGGCATCCCATAATTGCTTGGTGGCGACTCCGAACATCTCTGCACCGATTCGAGACCTTGACCGAGACGAAACCGACCGATCTAAAACGATCCGGTCGAAAGCATTTTTACGCCGCCGAGCGTGGCTTTCAGAAGGCCGCTGCATGTCCACAGATTGGCTTGATGTGTAGGTGGCCCGTGACTACATACTAGTAGGTGGCCCGCGCCCGCAGACCGGTATGTGGCCCATGTCTACAGATTGGCGACTCCACTGGGGATAACTAGGACACTTGTGTCTTTGTGATCCTTAGAGGTGAAACTCGAACGAGGTCGTGGTTAAAGTGCATTAATTGATATTACGGTCATAAGTCGGGTTCCTTGTCTTGGCCCACAACCTTACCTTTATCGACCAATTGGCTCGTCCCGTCGGCGTGAGTTTTCTCATCCCCGTATTTCGAATCTCGATTGAGTCAAGCATACCATTGACGTTACACCTTTCTGTTTCGTCAAAGAGTTTTCACTTCCTTCGTGCACGAGGCTAGGGCACCCTCCTTACACATTTTGTTTGGATTGGTATACCTCTCGAAAATCGGGGATTGATCGCTTGGTGTGTAACCACTCTTATTAAGCCAAAACCCGTGTCAGAATTATGCATAATATAATGAACTGCGAGTGCTTATGTGTTATGTGATCATAAGTCCTTCCGTATCATTTCAAACTTTCAAAAACACCCTTTCGCGCCGTTATAATGGCCATTTCAAACCTTGGTCTTTCGCCGACCGTTGCAAACCTTTTTTTGTCGTCGTAATGACGATTTTCAAACCCGGTTTTTTCAACCGTTTCAAAGCACCTTTTCTATGCCGTCGTAATGACGATTTTCAAACCCGGTTTTTACAACCGTTTCAAAGCACCTTTTTATGCATCGTAATGACGATTTACAAACCCGGTTTTTACAACCGTTTCAAAACACCTTTTTATGCCGTTATAATGGCCATTTCAAAACTCGGTCTTTCGCCGACCGTTGCATCTTTTCATGCAGTTGTAATGACGATTTCAAACCTTGGTTTTCACAAACTATTTCAAAATACCCTTTTACGTCGTCATAATGACCCTTTCAAACCTTGGTCCCTCGCCGACCGTTGCATTCTCAAAGCGCCCTTTTACGCCGTCGTAATGACGAATTCTACCCTCGAATTTTCAAAATTCGAAATCAATTTTCAAACAAAAACGTTCTTCAAACCGTCATAATGACGATTTCAACCCGTGCAACTTTCCAAATTTCAAAATCTCGTTTTTGAAACCAAGTTTGGGATTTTATTTTAAGCAGTCATAATTTCAATTTCCATCCTCAAATTTTCGACCATATTTCCTAAATAAAATTTAGCTTTTCTAAACCGTCATAATGACGATTTCAATTCTCACAATTTTTGATTTGCATACCGTCTTTCAAAGGTTAAAACGGTTTTCTAACCCGTCGTAATGATGAATTCAATCCTCACGATTTCCAATTTCAAATCTTGAAAATGATTTTAGCCGTATTCAAATCTAAAATCAAAAATCAAATCATTGAAAACAAATCAAACTGTTTGCGAATTTCCAATCAAAACTCAACCTTTTGAAAACAAATTTAACCGTTTTCTAAGCCGTCGTAATGACGATTTCACCATTGCAATTTTCCAAATTTCAAATCGCGTTTCGGAAACGAATTTGACCTTTGTCCAAGTCGTCATAGTGATGATTTCAGTTCCCAAAGTTTTTTGAAAACCAATTTAACCGTTTTCATATTTCAAATCAAATTTCAAATCATTTGAAAACAAATTTAACCGTTTTCAAATTTCAATTCAAAATCAAATCTTTGAAAACAAATTTAACCGTTTTCAGATTTCAAATCAAAACTCAATCATTTGAAAACAAATTTAACCGTTGTCAAATTTCAATTCAAAATCAAATCGTTTGAAAACAAATTTAACCGTTTTCAAATTTTCAACCCAATTTCAAATTCTTTGAAAACAAATTTAACGTTTTCTTGGCCATTGTGATGACGATTCCAAAATTTTCAATTCTCGATTTTCAAATCCGTGATTCTGAATTTCGAAACCCGTCTTTGAAAACCACGTACTGTTTTCTAAGCCGTTGCAACCCCCGATTATTTAAAACCCGTCTTGCGAACTCAACCTTTTTCGAAAGAAAACCCTAAGCAAACTCCGCCTTTTTTTTGAAAATTTCTATTTTCGAAAATCCTTCATAAATAATAGCAACAAATACATATCATTCCACAATTCCGATTCAGTGTAACACCCCTATAGGTCGGGACCCTTCCTCTAGGCAATTCCCAACATATGGAGGTATCACAAGCCTTGGTTTCCCAAGAGTGTAGTGCGAACAACAAGTAAAGAAGTAATTTAGATAACATAAATAGTTAAGTTGTAGAGTTAAATGACCACAAGTGAGGGATATGAAAATCATCTCATTAATACAACCATATTGAATGGAGTCTAAATGCAAAAAACTAGATAAGAACAAATGACGACAACGAGGTAGACCGCTCCCAAGCCCGCTGCTCAACACATGCACCTGTCAACACTGTTCCCCATATGGGTGGAAATCACCATATGGTTCATCACAGACATTCAAACCCAAGTGTTAGCCAATGATATGAATGTTCAATAATAATTAAGAGATGCAACTAACTTACTAATTTGATGAGGTATGTAACATGACAAACATCCACCAAACTCATCTCCTCCAACCGTGACCGGGACACGCCCATGACGTCACAAAAACCACTAAGGTACTCGGAACACGTCCGTGGTACCGGGCCCGAGTGCGACTCGAGTCCCCTGCCAGACAACATGCCTCACCGCATGAGTCCCTCCATAACCCAAGTACTAATGTGCACATTCCCTTGGATTGGGAAGCTCCAAGGGAGACTTGAGCGGAAGACGGTTTCCCAACCGCCTTCCATCTCCAAAACCATCACCAACCCCCTCCTCCAACAATCTCCAATGTCAACAATTCACCAACAACAAGAACAATCAACCAACAAGCATGCCATTAAATTTATACAACAATCAATTCATGCTCATAACTTCATTAATTCATTTTCTCTTCTTTTAATTGTTCATTAACATGTTATAGTACAAGATAATTAATGCTAGAGTCATTCACCATACTCATTCTTCCCAAAATCATTATGAGACCACAATATGTACCAAACCCTAATTATCCAATACATGTTATAATGCAACTACTATGAGATAAATGTAATTAATGATAGTAAATGTACAATTAAATAATCATAACACCATAGCTAAGTAGGGAAACCCTACCTTGAGCTTATCTTCACAATTCCAAAAGATAATCCCTAGAAATGCTCCTCAATGAAGCTTCGTACACATATTAATTACTATAATTAATACTACAATCTATTATAATAAACACACTAACTAAACCCTTTAATTATTCCTCTTAAATTCTTAAACCCTAATTAATTATGGTCAGACAACTAAACTAAGTAAAGTTATTAAAACAAGATCAAGAGATTAGAGTCTAGGTTAACTTACTATCAAAGGTGGATGAACAAATGGCAAGAATTCCCCTCTTGAAAGACTAGGGTTTTGAGAGGATTGAAGGTGGGTAATTTTCGAGAGATAATTGGGGATCTAGAGAGTGGTGAATAGTTGTTTAGGATGAGGTTTTGGTGGGGGAAATATGAAAAGATAGGGTTATGAAAGCGACATCTTACCAAACAATTCCCGTATAAAACTCACTCGACCGGCACTCGGTCGAGTGGAAGGAGGCTCCACTCGGTCGAGTGGATGGTCACTCGGTCGAGTGACTGACTTTCCAGGCCTTCCAGCCTACTATATTGGGATACTCGGTCTTCTACTCGGTCGAGTGGATCAGCACTCGGCCGAGTGGGTTCTGCACTCGGTCTAGTTATACTTAAATAAATACGAGGTATTACAATCTACCCCCCTTAAAAGAACTTTGTCCCCGAAGTTCACTCCCGACACAAGGTATAGAACATAGCCCCCCCCCCCCCCCAGGTGCACTATGGTGAGTCGGGGTGAGTATAAGACTAGTGTTGATTCAACGGTTACGTTAGGTGGTGGTCAACTACATATACAAAAAGAGGAAAAGGGAGGAAACTCTATTTAAGGTACTTTGCGTAGTACGCCCTACCCCTCTAGAAACGTGGTTACGACCTTGTAACCACCTCATACCTGCTCGAAAAGGTGAGGGTATCGCTCTTTCATATTCTCTTCGGCCTCCCAAGTGGCCTCCTCCACAAGGTGATTTGACCACAATACTTTCACCAAGGTTGTCTCACCATGTCTTGTCTTCCTAACCTTTCGGTCTAGGATTTCTTTGGGTGCTTCCACATATGCTAGGGCATTATCAAGTTCAATCATCTTTGCTTCGAGCATGTGAGAGGGATCACTTATGTACTAGCGCAATTGAGACACGTGGAATACATTGTGAACTCGATCCAAGGCCGGTGGAAGTGCTAAGCGGTAAGCCACTTCTCCGACTCAATCCAAGATTTCATAGAGGCCAATGAACTTTTGGCTCAACTTGCCCCTTTTTCCAAATCTCATGACTCCTCTCATGGGTGAAACCTTGAGTAGTACCTTGTCTCCTACCGCAAATTCTATGTCACTCCTCCTCAAGTCGGCGTAGCTCTTTTGCCTATCTTGTGCGGCTCTCATCTTCTCACGAATTACACGGACTTGATCAACATTATCTTGGAAAATTTGGGGCCCTAAAATCACGGCTTCGGTACTATCGTCCCAACTTATTGGGCTCTGGCATTTCCTCCCATATAGAGCCTCAAATGGTGCCATACCAATGCTAGCATGATAGCTATTGTTGCAGGAGAATTCGATCAAGTGTAACCTTTCTTCCCATGAACCTCCAAATTCTAGGACACAAGCCCTCAACATGTCTTCTCACGTTTGAATTGTCCTTTCCGTTTGTTCGTCCGTCGCGAGATGGAAGGTCGTGCTCATTTTCAATTGAGTACCCAAGGAGCTTTGAAGCTCTTGCCAAAACCTTGATATGAACCGCGAGTCTTGATCCGAAACAATGTCTTTCGGGAATCCGTGAAGCTTGACCACATACTTGAAATATGCATTAGCTAGTTCCACCTTGCTCCAAGTATCCTTCTGATGTGACCATAATTAGCGCATATTTAGCCCCCGAATTAGCCTTGTTCCCATGCTTTTTAGTGCATATTTGGGTAATTTATTATCTTTAGTTCTTTGTTTTGCATATTCTTTGAGATTTTGATCCCTTGGTAGGAAAGGAGTAAGAATCTTGCATTTTCATGGCAAAACGAGACTAAATTGATCGAATTTAATGACCAAGCATCAAGGAGAGACAAGATTAGAAGGCCTTTGTACATATGATAGTAGATGAGCAATGTTGAGAAAGGATCCTTGAGTCCCCAAGGAAATCCCCAAGGAATTTATGAAGAAAAGGGAAGAAAAGAAGAAGAAGTCTTGTTGAGGCACAATCCGTGCGGATTGTCTACAATCCGGCCGTCCTCCACCTGCACAATCCGTGCGGTTTTCCACCAAGACGCTCGGGTTTAGCCACCACAATCCGCCCGAATTCTCTTGAATCCGCTCGTGTTCCATCGCCAGAATCCGCTCGTCCCGACCCTGATCCGCTCGGATTCCTCTACAACGCATTTTCGTCTTCTCCAAGCTACAAAGAAAGAAGCCCTTCCTTCGAAAAATACCGGCTCCTCCCTGCTCAATCTAAAAAGTGTAATTACTAGTTTAGCTCTTAGTTAACCCTAATGCATCCCCCTAATTTCCACTATAAATACCCCATTAGTCTAATTAGAAGAGCATGTTTTTCTTATCAATAATTAGAGTAGTTAATATCAATCAAATCTCTCTTTAGTTTTGTAATCAACAATTAATCAAGTTCTAATACAAGTTTTATTTCCTTAATCTCTCTTTTATTCATCCTTTATTTTGGGTAATTGAAGATTATTTGGATTATTATTGAGAGATTGACAACCTCTCACTCAAGCATCAAGTACTTCTTTTATCTTTCCTTTATTATTGGAATCATTAGTAGGTATAATTCTCTTAATCCCTTTTTAATTATTGTTAATTACTTTCATTTATTCATCATGTTTCATTTTGTTGGTATGATTGACAACCTTGCTAGCATGATCAACATGATAATGAGTGAGTAGTCTCTTAGCTAGGGTTAATGGGTGATTAGGGGAATCCAACATGGGGAATGATTCATGCTTAAATTAATATGCTTTCATGTTTTATTTGCTTGCTTGTTTTGATCTCAACTCATGTACATGTTATGTTTGATGAAATGCTAAGCCTATGAATCCTTGCATTTATTACCATCACCTATCTTTTCAATGAGACTTGTAAGACATAAACCAACTCGAGTCTCATTAGACCATGCATGTTGTTGAGTAGGGAAGATTAAGTCGACTTGTAGGTGTTGTATAATCTAATCGATTCGGCTCCGGGACCCAAACTTTCTTAGGATTGTAAGATATAACCCAACTCAATCCATCACAACAATAATTGCTTGCTTATAATTTGAGAACATGTTTGTATGATCAATTCCCATGATTCCCCTATGATCCCATGACACCCTAGTGCTTCTTAATCAATTGTTTACACCCCTTTTTAATTCATCTTGCTTGTTTATTTTCATTGCTATTTTAGTTAGTGACCTTCTACATCAACCCAAATTGTGACACCCCTAAGACACCACTAGTTTCAATAGAAATCTCATTTCAATACCCGTCCCTTGGGATCCGACCTTTACTTGCCTCTTTACTAATTGTAGAGTTGTTTGTGAAGTTATAAATTGTGTTTTGATTCGGACGTGACTCAACAACCACACCTTAAATTGTGAACACGAAACGGACCGATCAAAAATGGCGCCGTTGCCGGGGACGGTGTTTACTTGATTTAGATTTCCTTTTATTGTTATTAGTTGTGTCTTTCTTTGCCTTGGGGAAGTAAAAATTCTCAAGGTTTGTTCTAATTGTTTTCGAGTTGTTTGATATTTTGCATGTCTAGAAGGTCACAAGGTGATTTGTTACCTTTTGACCGTGAAATTGAAAGAACCTTAACAAACAATAGGAGATTTGCTAGGAGGAATTTGAGAGGTATTAGTGAAGTTGTTCAACCCACTATTGAGTTCATCAACCCTTTCGCAATAGAAGGAGAGGAGAACCCATTACACAATACGCCACAAAATCAACCTACAATGCCTAAATTCTCGTCACATTCCGTACCCACCGAGGAGAACCTACCCAATGTTACTCCTACACCACAACATCTAACCGGAAATTTTATTGCCAAATCCGCCTTTATCCAATTAGTCGAAAGGAGCCAATTTGGGGGGATGCCTAGTGAAGACCCTCATTCTCATATGGAAACCTTTTGCGACTATTGTGATGCGATCTCTCAAACCGGTGTGACTCAAGACCAAATTCGATGGGTCTTATTTCCTTTTTCTCTAATCGGCACCGCGAAACAATGGTTGAAGGGCCTTGATAAGGCCACTCTCGGAATAGATTCTTGGAAGAAGTTGGCTCTAGCTTTCTACAAAAAATTCTACCCACCGCAAAAGACTAACATGCTAAGAGCTCAAATTACGGGTTTTAAGCAAAGGGATGAAGAATCTTTGTATGAAGCTTGGGAGCGGTTCAAGGGAATTTGTCGCTCATGTCCTCACCATGGACTTAGCGAATGGTTTTTGGTACAACAATTTTGGAACGGTTTATATGAAGATTCAAGAAACATTCTCAACATGGGAACAAATGGAATGTTCACCGAAGTTGATGACAATCAAACATGGAACAAAATTGAGGAAATGGCGGTCCATAACTCACAATATAGTAGACCTCGCAAGGCTACTAGAGGAGGAAAGCATGAAGTGGACTCCGTTACTCAATTGGGTGCTCAACTTAGTGCTCATATTGACACAATCAATTTGAAGTTTGAAAAAGCTATGGCTAGACTTGAAGAAGTCTCAAAATCACCAAAGCATCATGTTAATGCCATGACGGCATCCTCATCAATCCCAAGTGGGATATGTGAGAATTGTGGAAATTTGGGACATGACCAAAGTGAATGTAGGGGAACAAATGAACAAGTGAATGCTTTCCAAGCATACAAGAGTAGTACCCCTTATTCCAACTATTACAATGAAAACACCAAGTTTCACCCAAATCTCTCATACAAAAGCCAAAATGTTCAAAACCCTCAAACAACATACACTCCACCACCCATGAGAAACCAAAATCAAAGACCCTTTTACAATCAAAACCAAGGTTACCAAAATCAAAATCCATACAATCACCAAAATGACCAAGGTTTTGATGTCCAAAAAGCGGTCCTCCAAATGCAAAAGAATCAACAAGAATTTTTCACTCAAATGCAAAAAGATAGCCAAGCAAAGGAAACAACCATCAACAACATCCTAGCTCACACCAAAATGTTGGAAACCCAATTGACTCAACTAGTATCTTCAAGCTCACAAAGACAAAAGGGGCAATTACCACCTCAAAGTAATCCCCCAAGACATGAAACGGTTAGTGCCATTCACTTGAGAAGTGGCACAAGGTATAAAGCACCAAAGAAGCAAGTTGAGGATGAAGTTGTGGAAGCTAGTGATAAGGAAGAAATTGTGCAAAACTCCAAGGATGGAGAATCATCAAAAGAAGAAAGTTCAAAGAAAAATGAAGACAAGGTCAAGGAGAAAGAGCCCATTGTGATTAGACTTCCTTTTCCAAGTCGTCAAGCCAAGCCCAAATTTGACGATCAACTTGGAAAGTTCATGGAAATTGTGAAGAATTTGGAAGTCTTGATTCCTTTCACGGAATTAATCAATCACGTGCCGGCCTATGCGAAATACATGAAAGATATCCTCACAAACAAGAAGTCAATCCGGAAACTTGAGACTATCGCCTTCACTAAGGTGAGTAGTGCAATACTTCAAGGGAGTTCACCTCCAAAACTAAAGGATCCGGGAAGCTTCTCAATACCGTGTACCATTGGCGACACAACGATCAACAAAGCCTTATGTGATCTAGGGGCTAGTGTGAGTGTCATGCCGTACTCGGTGAGTAAAAGGTTGGGGATGGGAGAGCTTAAATGCACCAATATCACACTCCAAATGGCCGATAGATCGACGAAGACACCATTAGGGATATGGGAAGATGTCCCCGCATTTAATTGGGAAGTTTTTCATCCCGGTGGACTTTGTCATTGTTGATATGGAGGAAGATTCCAACATTCCAATCATTCTAGGAAGACCTTTCCTACACACCGCGGGTGCGGTGATCGATGTAAAACATGGTGAGCTCACTCTAGAAGTAGGAGATGAAAGCATAACCTTTAATCTTGACAAGACTATGAGAGCTCCTCGTTTGCATGAACCGTGTTTCATGATTGATCATTATAGCCGAAAGGATGAGAGGAAGAAATCGGAACTCCAATGGAAGAAGAAAATTGAAGATGCTCCATTCAAAGAGCAAGTGAATTGTAACAAGGAGAGCTTGCAAAGCTCATCAAAATCAATCAAAGAAGAAGAGGATGGCCTCATTAGCCAAGAGAAGAAATTGGAAGAGTTGTCTCCATCAAATCAAGAGATTTTAAATGATCAACTTAATGAAGTTTGTGGTCTTTGGGACGACAAATTCGAAGGGATTTTTAATCCCTACATTGGTAATGCCATCGATCAAGACCGACAACAAGGGCCAAAGTCTATTGAAGAGCTCTATAACAATAATGAACAAGCATTTGATTACTTTTTCAAGGTGTTGAGCAACATCAACAATACCTTGAACATGCCCCCTTGACATCTCATCAAGAATGAGAGTTTGGTGGAGTCCTCCCTAAACCACCATTTGTAAATATTTCTAACTCCCTAACTCGCATTTCAATTCTTGCATTTTTGTCATCTTTGGATTTTTATTTACTTTGATCAAGATAATTGTCATGTTTGAGAGAAGTGAGGGAGGGACTAATAATTTCAATTGATGTGTAGTGCTTTAGCTTAGTGTGGGGATGACAATTGCCTAGGCTAATTATGCCTTAGTAGTGCCTCCACAATGAAGAACACAAGATATGAAGAAAAATATAAGAATGATAAGGGATATGCATTATACACGGATGGAACTGAATCCGGGTACAAAGGGGCCGAATCCGAGCGGATTCAAGAGAATCCGCCCGTCTTCATGCAATCCGAGCGTATTGGGTATAAGACGCACGTCCCTATGAGCTGCACTTTTGAAATATTTTTGACTGTAAGAGAATCCGGGCGTCCTGAACAGCAATCCGCCCATCTCTGGAAATCCGTCCGTCTTGGAAAGAAGACGCCCGTCTTCTCTGCTGAAGAAAACAAGAAAAATTCCTGGACTGAAATCCGTCCGTCTTCTGGAGAATCCGCCTTTCCCGTATCAGCAAATCCGAGCATCTTCTCTTAAAGACGCCCGTCTTTAGGCGAGTTTTATCAAACCCAGAAAGTGAAGAATCCGCCCGTATTGGGCAGAAACCACACGGATTGCCCCTGCAGTTCGAATTTTTCGGTCTTTATAAAATCCCTCTCACCTTCATTCATTCATTCATTCATTCATTCATTCATAACACTACTTCAAAACATCAAAACCCTCATCCTCTCCATCACAAAAACAAAATCCCTCAACTACATTCACCAAAATCAAATCAAAATATCCTTTCAACAACAAATTAATCACTCCTTTTTCAATAAAAATCAAAACAAAGCACAAAATCTTCAACCTTTGAGTCGATTTTTAAATTCATAAAGGCAAAGCCTTTCACCTTTTAATCGATTTGGGTACACTACAAATTGAAGATTTTTCATTCTTTTTTTGGTTAGTTCATCAATGGCAAGGACTAAAAGAGCAACAAACGCAACAAAGGCACCAAAGACACTTTCACAAAGGCAAAAGGGTCTTCAAGCAAAGAAAGCATTGGCTATGGTGGTAGCAACCCCAAACTTGGAAGTGCAACAACAACAACAACCTTCTATGGGAGCAACAACATCTTCTACTCTGGAAATTGATCAACTTTTGCATTATCCGGAGGTAACTTTTATTTCCGAAACCCATAGAGATACTTTTGCCAAGTTTGCTAGGAAATCATTTCAATCCACCAAATTTATTTGTGAAGACACCTTGGATAAGTTGGGTGTCCTTGGGCAAACTAGAGCCTTTTTCAAAGCAATGGGGTTGAAGAAATTGTTTGAATCAAAAGAATTGACATACCCCTCCCTTACCTTGGAGTTTTTGAGTTTTTTGAAAGTCACCAAAGTTGAGACTAGGGAGAATCTCGAGTTTCGTCTAGCTAATGTTAGTAGACGCATTTCCTTTAGGGAATTGGGTGAAATTTTGGGTCTTAGTGATGAACCGAGTTATTTTAAGAATTATGGAAAGTATGACCCCGACCCTCTTTGGGAGGCAATTTCCGGAAGGAAATTTGAGGATTTTCATGCGAGTCGTGCTCTTTTAGTCCACCATCCGGGCATAAGGGTATGGCACAAGGTCATAGGAAACACCATTATTGCAAGGAAAGATACCAACCATTTCACCAAACTTGATTTTATTCTTCTTGAATCGGCTTTGAACATTGGAAGAGTACACACCAAGCCTTTCAACTCTTTGAGGCTTTTGGTAGATAGATGGCTCAACATTGATTGTGGGAAGAAAGGCACTACCGTTATTGTCAATGGCGGCCTAGTCACTATCCTAGCTAAGTACTTTGATCCTAACTTTAACAAGGATAACAAGTATAAAGCAAAGGAGGGTGGTCATCTTGTTGATTTGCATACTATGATACACAAGTACAAGTGGGTTGCCCATAACCCTCTTGACACCAAGTATGGATGGCTCACTAGTGAAGCTAGATCGTTCACTTTGCCTTCAAAGATTTGTCGTCTAAGCGTCCACCGGACCAATTATCTACTTCCCCTTTCTAAAGAGGCCGAGTATATTATCCAACAACAAAAGGGTGAACTTGAAATGCCCTCCTCTTCCATTGTCACACCACCTTACCCCTTTGAGTATCAAGAGTTCAAGCCGGAAGGAGTTGAAGCAAGAAATGATTATTTGACTCTTCTCATGCAAGCAATGCACAAGCAAGCCTTTGAGGATCGGAAAAATGCTTACTTGGCTCAATATCCACCCCTCCTACACTTCGCTAGGCAAGGACTACTTGATCCATCATGTCCTTTGCCTAGTTGGGCGGATAGAGAAGTCCTATTTCCGGGTGCATCTAGGGTCGTTTCGGGTGACAATGAGGTTGTTGGTAATGAAGAAGTTGATGATAACATTGATGAGGAAGCAAGTGAAGAAGGAGAAAAGGATGGTGAGCAAGGTGAAGAAGAAAGTGAAGAAGCAAATGAAGAGGGAAGTGGCAATGAGACCACTTCTAATGAGGAAAGTGATGATGGTGATGATATGATAGAAGATTAGCAAGCCTTGAAGGCTCCTACCCTCTCATGGTTTGTCTATTTCTCTCTTTGTTTTAATTATTTTCTTGATCATTGTTGGAGTAGTCCTAGCACCATAGAGGACTCACACCTCGGTACCATTGAGGTGTTCTCATTTTATCGTTCCCACTTTCAAAATCCAAAATGGCAAATTAGTTTCATGCATTGCATAGTGTGTGCATGAACTACACCCATCCTTGGACATTAGCAATAGTGTCTAACTCGGTTTGGGGAAGTTAATGCATACACAACGAGAGGTAATCTAAATTATCCTCTCCGTCATAACAAAAACCATGCATCATGTAGTGTAGCATAGTATAGAATGCATTTAGTATAGAAATCATGCATCATCTTTGCATAATTTCCATCATTTTGGCCATTGAGGACAATGCCCATATTAGTGTGGGGATGGGAATTCTAACATTTAACTCTTATAATCCAAAAAAATTGAAAATTTTTGAAAATCATAAAAATTTGAAAAAATTAAAAAGCCAAAAACATGTTTATTTCCTTTTGTAGTGTAGTCTTGTGTATATATTGTTTTGTATATATTGTGTTTGTTCTATCCTTGTTCACATTGATTGACTACGCCACATCCGAGACATGAGGATAATGAAGACCGCATGGTATGATCTTTCCAATCTCCTTTTTCCTCTTTATGTTGATGACTATGTGGCTTTATTTTGTTTGATGCGGTATAACAATGTGAACTTAGGCCTTGCATTTAGTTTATATGTCATATTAGTTGGTAGAATCACTTGCATTAGGATGTTTATATTAGTTGCATCATAGCATGTAGTTGCATGCTAGAAATGTTTTGAAAAATGCCTAATTAGAAACTTTGACAAGAGAAACTAAGCCATTACAAATACTTGTTCAACTTAAAACTTTGCCTACTAGAATGGTTGTAAAACACCCTAGATAGTGTCATACTAGTATCTTTTGACCCATGACCCAAAGCCTAGTCAAGGGTTTGCATGTGAGTCACCTATCCAACCCCGTGATGCGATGTGGACTTGGTTAACTTGTCTAGGTGACCTTGATTGACCTTGTGGTAAGGCAACCCAAAATATTTTCTATCAATAAGTTTGAAGTGCTCATTTCGAAAGTTTTGTCATGTGGAAGTAATTTAATGCTAAGGAAACCTCAAATGTTATGAATTGTTGAATGTTGAGAAATTTAAGTTGTTTTGATGGAGGCGTACCACTTCGATGTGCTTTAGAGCGGGATCCATTGAATTGGGCCCCCACACGGTTGTGAATTTGGCCGCCCAGAGACAGAGTGACTATCACCCCAAAAAGCTATTGTCTAGAGGTTAACCGGTTGCCTAATAAGCGATTGGCGAAAGCAAAGGACACTAGCCCGGAAGGGACAAACCCCATCTTAAATTTTTGAAATGTGAAAGTGAAATGAGGTCAATTTTTGAATACTAGTCATATCCACCCGTTGTGTATAAAGATTTGAGCATTTCATTCCCAAAAAGCCTTTTGTCAAGCCACTTTGTCGAGCTTGGGACGATCCATGACCTTTACTTTTGTAGAGAATTCGAGACTTGTCATGTCATATGCTACTAGCATCATAGGGATCATCATTCCACCACCATCCGATCGCTCTTGACGAAAGCATTTGGAAATTGAGGACGAAAGTAGTCTAGTTTAACACCATTTGGAGGTGATTTAGTGCCATCCTCTTAGCCTTAGTAATTTGTTGAACTAGTATTTGTGAAGGATTACATGCTCTTAAATTTGTTCCTCTTTAGTGCCTCCGCCGCTTGATGAGGAAGTGGCTATTCTTTTGTAGATGCATCCATTATGTGATTTTGTGTGCTTAATGTTTGGATGTGTCGCCGTTTTGGCAAGACCCACCTTGCCTTGCAAGAAGGCATCCTACCTCATGGTTGTCTTGTTGTGAGTTGAAGGGGCGGAGTGAGACCCGCTAATTATCTCATATCGGCTATGTTATTAGGTTAGTTTAAATAATGGTTCTAGTCTTTGTCACCTCTTTACTCGGGACGAGCAAAGGTTCGGTTTGGGGATATTTGATGTGACCATAATTAGCGCATATTTAGCCCTCGAATTAGCCTTGTTCCCATGCTTTTTAGTGCATATTTGGGTCATTTATTATCTTTAGTTCTTTGTTTTGCATATTCTTTGAGATTTTGATCCCTTGGTAGGAAAGGAGTAAGAATCTTGCATTTTCATGGCAAAACGAGACTAAATTGATCGAATTCAATGACCAAGCATCAAGGAGAGACAAGATTAGAAGGCCTTTGTACATATGATAGTAGATGAGCAATGTTGAGAAAGGATCCTTGAGTCCCCAAGGAAATACCCAAGGAATTTATGAAGAAAAGGGAAGAAAAGAAGAAGAAGTCTTGCTGAGGCACAATCCGTGCGGATTGTCTACAATCCGGCCGTCCTCCACCTGCACAATCCGTGCGGTTTTCCACCAAGACGCTCGGGTTTAGCCACCACAATCCGCCCGGATTCTCTTGAATCCGCTCGTGTTCCATCGCCAGAATCCGCCCGTCCCGACCCTGATCCGCTCGGATTCCTCTACAGCGCATTTTCGTCTTCTCCAAGCTACAAAGAAAGAAGCCCTTCCTTCGAAAAATATCGGCTCCTCCCTGCTCAATCTAAAAAGTGTAATTACTAGTTTAGCCCTTAGTTAACCCTAATGCATCCCCCTAATTTCCACTATAAATACCTCATTAGTCTAATTAGAAGAGCATGTTCTTCTTATCAATAATTAGAGTAGTTAATATCAATCAAATCTCTCTTTAGTTTTGTAATCAACAATTAATCAAGTTCTAATACAATTTTTATTTCCTTAATCTCTCTTTTGTTCATCCTTTATTTTGGGTAATTGAAGATTATTTGGGTTATTATTGGGAGATTGACAACCTCTCAATCAAGCATCAAGTACTTCTTTTATCTTTGCTTTATTATTGGAATCATTAGTAGATATAATTCTCTTAATCCCTTTTTAATTATTGTTAATTACTTTCATTTATTCATCATGTTTCATTTTGTTGGTATGATTGACAACCTTTCTAGCATGATCAACATGATAATGAGTGAGTAGTCTCTTAGCTAGGGTTAATCGGTGATTAGGGGAAACCAACATGGAGAATGATTCATGCTTAAATTAATATGCTTTCATGTTTTATTTGCTTGCTTGTTTTGATCTCAACTCATGCACATGTTATGTTTGATGAAATGCTAAGCCTATGAATCCTTGCATTTATTACCATCACCTATCTTTTCAATGAGACTTGTAAGACATAAACCAACTCGAGTCTCATTAGACCATGCATGTTGTTGAGTAGGGAAGATTAAGTCGACTTGTAGGTGTTGTACAATCTAATCGATTTGGCTCCGGGACCCAAACTTTCCTAGGATTGTAAGATATAACCCAACTCAATCCATCACAACAATAATTGCTTGCTTATAATTTGAGAACATGTTTGTATGATCAATTCCCATGATTCCCCTATGATCTCATGACACCCTAGTGCTTCTTAATCAATTGTTTACACCCCTTTTTAATTCATCTTGCTTGTTTATTTTCATTGCTATTTTAGTTAGTGACCTTCTACATCAACCCAAATTGTGACACCCCTAAGACACCACTAGTTTCAATATAAATCTCATTTCAATACCCGTCCCTTGGGATCCGACCTTTACTTGCCTCTTTACTAATTGTAGAGTTGTTCGTGAAGTTATAAATTGTGTTTTGATTCGGACGTGACCCAACGACCACACCTTAAATTGTGAACACGAAACGGACCGATCACCTTCAATGGAATGAAGTGAGCTGACTTGGTTAGTCTATCCACGATAACCCAAATCATATTGTTCCCTTTTTGAGTCCTCGGCAAGCCCACTATAAAGTCCATGGAGATTGACTCCCATTTCCATTCCGACACATCCAAAGGTTACACCTTCCCTTGCGGTCTCTTGTGCTCCCCTTTTACTCTTTGGCAAGTCAAACATCTTGCCACAAATTTCACCACTTCTCTTTTCATATTCGGCCACCAAAAGGTCTTCTTGAGGTCTTTGTATAGCTTGTCACCACCCGGGTGCACCGAGTATGGTGTATTATGAGCTTCATTCATTATCTTCTTCTTAAGCTCTTCATCATATGGCACGCACCACCTCCCTTTGAATCTAAGGCTCCTATCCATATGTAACTCAAACCTTGAAGGCTCCCCTTTGTCTAATACTCCTTTCCATTCTTGGATCTTCATATCACTTGCTTGTCTTTCCCTAATTTCCTCATACAACTCGGGTTCTAGTGTTAAGTATCCAATTGATTCTCCCTTCCTTATCATATGAATGCCCATTTCCTTTACTTCTTCCTTCAATATTACCATGGACAAGGCGGTACACAAGGAGTGCACTGACTTCCTACTCAAGGCATCGACCACCACGTTAGCTTTTCCTTCATGGTAGAGTATTTCCATGTCATAATCCCCAATTAGCTCAATCCATCTCCTTTGCCTCATATTCAACTCCTTTTGGGTGTAGATGTACTTCAAACTTTTGTTGGGGCTGGTGTCCTTTACAGTTAGTGCAAGGACTTATAAATCTCTAAAAGGATCAAAGGGTATACTTTTGTATCATAATCAGTTGGTCCACGTTTATCAATAACGGTTGGCTTGCTAGATAAGTTTGACGTTATTGTCATACAGATGGCGGTGATCAACTGGTCCCTAAAAGTCACACCTATAGGATACGTTTGAGAGATGTGACGGTATGAAAATACAGTCATATTGATGCCAGAAAATTGACTAAGTAGTTAGTCCGAGTTATTAGTCAAAAATGCGATGTTGAGATATTTTATTTAATACGGATTAAATAAAATGGGCTAAGGCGAATTAAACAGTTAATTCGTAAATTAAATATAAACGATTATATTTAATTAATGTATATTGAATTAATTATACAATATTGTCTTTGTTGGACATGTATTAATAATTCAACTAATCCGTGTCATTAGTTGATGTTTTAATAACCGATAACCGATGACGATTTATAATAAAGACCGCGTCATATACATTTTAGCATCGGACCACGAGTTAAAATAAGGAGAAAATGAAAGCCCATTTCCTCCTCTTCCACTCGGTTTGGCCGAACCAAGCAAACAAAAGAGAGCTCTCTCTCTTTTGTAACCTAATTGTTATTCATTTGAAAAATCATTAGGGTTTTGAGAACATTGCCTCTCAAAATTCAGATCTCACTTCGGAAAAACTCACATAACAACTCTCTCAATATTGTAAGTCAATTAGAGGGTAATTCTAGCACAAGGGCATAGTCTCAGACGGTCTTGGGTGCAACGATTAGGAGGAAATCTACTTTGATTTCTGTTCATTACGCCGCACTACAAAGGACCCGAGGTTGATTCTTAATCTTTATCGTTTCATTGTTGTTTTTCGTTTATGACAATAAATTGCATATTAAATTTACGTTATAGTCCTATAATTTAAGGGTATTATACGGATATTACCCCTCAAGTGGTATCAGAGCGAGGCCACGTAAATTTTTCTATGTGATTTTCATCAAACGAAATTGAATCGATAAATTTTTGCATAAAATTGATGAACCGTGTGGCTGTTTTTGGTCTCGGCCAAATTTTTTTTGTCACGGCATTTTTTTGTGTTGAAAACCGTGCGGCCTTTTTTATTTTCACGGCCTGTTTTCATTTTTTTGCCTTGAATTGCGTGCCTCACGGTGCTTGGTAGATCAGACGATCTTTTGTTTTTCGATTTGTTCTTTGCATATTGTTCTTGTAATCGATATTCATTACAATATGTTAAGATCTTGTCAATTGTAATTTTGTTTTAATACGGATTATATTCCATTGCAATTGGGTTTTGTCAAATCGATTATGCGAGAGTTTTATTGTTGTTTTGGGTTTTCCCCCTTTTTGCTCTCGGCATTAGCTGAAAAAAAAAAAAAAAAATTTAGTGTACTGTTCACGGTCAGTCCGTGAAGAAGAAAAAAAAAAAATTTGTTTTGTATTTTTTTTTTTCGGCCATGTTTTATGCATAATACGGATTTATGCATTCGCTTGATAGTGAAACGGTTCACTCACGTACCATTTGGTTATTTTAAAACGATTTAAAGTAACGGATTATCACGGATTAAAATTAAGTTGATTAAAGCGGTTTTGTCACATAATTTTAATCATTAAAGGTGGTTTGGATAAATTTAACATAATTACGGAATTATGTCACGAATAAATTTGTTTTAGTTGATGCATTTTATTTATCGTTATTTTGAATGTTTTGAATGCTTTTATTACGTATTTATTTATTTTTACAAACAGTTGTAACTTAGTGTGGCCTTAGTAGAACATGTTACCGTAATGATGGAACACGGTCTTGGTTGTATTTTGAGATCTCGAATCTCCATTTCATTTTGTTTTTTTTTTTAAATTACAGTTTTTATTTAGAATGTAAATAGGTTTATATTTTGTAAATTTTAATTGTAATTTTGAGAAGACCAAAGATGGAGATCGGATGCTCACTCCCGCTGCATGGACGAAGATGGAACATCAAGACAAGCTTCTTGGGTCCAACGGTGGATTCCAAAGTTGTATTATGTTCTTTTTACTAGGATAGGCCACACTAGGAATTTTATTTACGTATTGCTTTCTTTTATTTATTTTATCGTAACGATAGATTGCATCATTTTCCGCCTAAAAACCAAACCACCTAATAATTGCATGAAAACTGACTCATATAGAGGTCACGCGTTAGTTTTCTATGACATTCTTATGTCACACGATCATTTTAAGCCATCACCTAAGTTGATTCTTTCACGTAATGCTAGATATTCGTTCACTTAAAATGAATTAAAACTAAGTTGATGGGATCTTCCTCGTATAAACGAAAATTGAGAACAGTCTTTATAGGTCAAACTCCAATGAATCCCTTCTTCGTCGGTAGGCATAATATGACCCCTTCTACGTCGGGTAAGTTGGAACCGATTGACCTATTTTATCTCAACACTATGGTCACTCGTACGATCCTGTGATTATGGTGGACTATAGATAGGATTTACGGAAATCTATCGACCAAGAGTTTTTACGGAAGAACTAGCTAAACAGTTGGCTTATCAATTTACAGAAATTGAGTCTTGGGATCACTTGTATTATTCTTGAGGGAGATAAATTATGCAAGTGCAATGAGTCTACACGATTAAAATGAATTTTTAATAGACTTAAATCACCTCGATGAGTTGCTTATTTCGTTTTTGTTTTTTTTCTTTTTCAGCGTAGATCACGTCTTTTAAACTGCTAATAACATAATGGCTGGCATCCTCGATGACCCAATGCCTAGTGCCACTTTGGACCGTGAGTCCTGGTTTCGGATCTTCATGAATCAGATGAATCAGTCCACTATACTGAAGAATGATGGATCAAACTTCGCGGAATGGGAGGCGGCATTACGGAATGCTGCCACTGCTGACGGGAAGCTCAAGTATCTGACTGAGCCCCTCCCGCCAGCCCCAGGCCCCACGGCTCGAGTTAACGAGGTCTCCACGTATAGCGACTTCGTCATGGAAGCGGGTGCGATTAAAAACGTACTCATTTTTGCAATGGAATCCAATTTGCAGAAACGCTTCATAGCCCAAGGTGCAAACAAGATTTTCACCACGCTCACTAAGGAATTCTCGAAAGCACCGAGAATCGTGACCTATGAGCATACCACTCGCTTCTTTGATGCGAGACTCCGAAAAGGGCCAACCGGTTAGCCCACACATTCTCGGCATGATTGAGAATGTCGAGAGACTGGAGGCGCTTGATTGTAAAATCAGCGAGAACATTGTGATTGACCGCATGCTTCATTCACTCCACGATGGTTTTGCGCTCTTTAGAGCGAATTACTATATGAATGATTTGAAGAAAAGTCCTCATGAACTGCACTCCCTTCTCGTACAGACCGAGAAGGACATGAAGTTCAGTGGGAGCATGAAACAAGATGTTCTCGTTGTGTCAAACAAGGGCAAGGGTAAAGGCAAAGCTCAAGCAGACCTAGCTGTAGGTAAACCGAAGTTCAAGAAGTCAAGGTCAGGTAAGAGTGGGCCTGGTGAGGCAAGTAACTCATCAGGCGCGACAAAGAGCAAAACCGAAAACATGGAATGCCATCACTGCCACAAGACTGGGCATTGGAGGCGCACATGTCCTGTTTATCATGAGGACATAAAAGCAGGTCGCGTTAAACCTGTTGGTATGTCTTCTTCTTCTACTTTTATTCATATGATTGAGATTAACCACGCAAGTTACGTAACTTGGGTACTAGATACTGATTGTGGTTCTCATCTGTGTAATCATGTGCAGGGGCTCCGAAACATCGAACCCCTCGTAAAGGGTGAGGTGGACCTGCGTGTCGGGAATGGAGCACGAGTGGCTGCCGTCTCGAGGGGAACATACGTGATCCAGCTTCCTAGCGGATTTTAGTTATTTTTATATAACTGCTATTATGTACCCAGTCTTTCTAAAAACATTATTTCAGTTTCTGCACTTGACAAACTTGGTTTTTCATTTGTAATAGAGAATAATTCTTGCATTTTCTCATTACACGATATGATTTATGGCAAGGCAGTCTCCATGAACGGAATTTATGTTTTAGATCGACCACGAAATATTACACGTAATGAATAAAAAGTTAAAGGTTGGTGACAAAGATCAAACGTATCTATGGCACTGCCGTATGGGACACATTAATGAGAAACGCGTAAAACAGCTCATAAAGAATGGAGCTATCTCGGCCTTTGATTTTCAATCATTTGGCACGTGTGAATCATGTCTCATCGGTAAGATGACTCGAATTTCCTTCAAAGGTGTTGGAATGCGCTGTTTGCCGACCTATTAGGACTCATACATACGGATGTATGTGGGCTTATGTCAATCACCGCACGAGAAGGCTATAGGTATTTCATCACTTTCACGGATGATTTAAGTAGATATCGCTATGTCTACTTAATGAAGCACAAAAGTGAATCCTTTGAGAAATTCAAGGAATACCGAGAATCGGGTCTGAGAACCCATTGGGCGGAAAGATTAAAACACGCGCTCGGACCGTGGTGGCGAGTATCTTTCTCATGAGTTTGATCAACACCTTAAGGATTTGTGGGATTGCCCTACGTTAACTCCACCCGGAACACCTCGGTTGAATGGTGTGTCCGAACGGAGAAATCGAACACTACTTGATATGGTTCGATCCATGATGAGTCACACCGTGTTGCCTGACTCATTATGGGGTTATGCTCTTCTGTCAGCTGCTCTAATACTTAACCGAAGTCCGTCTAAAGCTGTTGACAAGACGCCATATGAACTATGGAAGGGAACGGTCCCTAACTTGTCCTTTATACGGGTTTGGGGCTGCGAGGCTTATGTCAAGTGGAGACACGAGGATAAGCTCGGCCCGCGATCGGTCAAGACATACTTTATAGGTTATCCTAAAGGAACACTTGGTCATTACTTCTATTCGCCAACCGAACAACGTGTTTTTGTTACGGCTAGTGCGACATTCTTAGAGAAGGAATTTCTCGAGAATGCTAAGAGTGATAGAACCTTCGACCTGTCGGAGATTCCAGAACCAAATACCGAGCAACCATTGGAGGAACCAATTACTTCAATCCCGGTTGCGGTAAATATTCCTGAGGAACCTAGGAGGTCGGGAAGAGTCTCTATTCCTCCGGACAGATACATTGGTATGGTCGAGGAACATGACATAGATGACATTTTACTCTTAACGAGTAGTGAACCCACAACCTATAAAGGTGCCATGACCAGTTCTGACTCAAAGCTATGGCTTGAGGCCATGCAATCCGAGATGGACTCCATGTATGAGAACAACGTATGGGATCTTGTTGACTTACCTGCTAAGGTTCGTCCTCTTCAATGCAAATGGCTTTACAAGATAAAGCATTCTGTGGAAGGTCAACAAGATATCTATAAAGCACGACTAGTTGCTAAAGGTTTCACCCAAGTGCCAGGTTTGCACTACGATGAAATTTTTGCACTCGTAGTCATGCTGCGTTCCATTTGGATTATCTTAGCGATTGCCGCTTTTCATGACTATGAAATTTGGCAGATGGATGTGAAAACCGCCTTCTTAAACGGTTATTTGGAGGAAGAGTTGTACATGGTACAACCCGAAGGTTTCATCGATCCAGAACATCCTAAGAAAGTATGCAAGCTTAAGCGTTCCATTTATGGACTTAAGCAAGCATCTCGGAGTTGGAATCATCGCTTCGACCAAGTGATTAAAGAAAATGGATTTACTAGATCGGTCGAGGAACCATGTCTTTATATCAAGTCAAGTGGGAGCAAGATTGTCTTCATAATATTGTATGTCGATGACATACTCCTGATTGGGAATGACATACCTCTCTTAACTTCGGTGAAAGTATGGTTGAAAAACCATTTCCAGATGAAAGATCTGGGTGAGGCATAAAGAATTCTAGGCATCCGTATCTATCGAGATAGATCACGTCGGATGTTATCTCTCAGTCAGGAGTCTTACAGAGACAAAATCCTAGAGAGATTCAGCATGACTAACTCCAAAAAGGGGTTTCTTCATATGGCTCCAGGGGTGCATTTGAGCAAGTCTCAGGCACCAGAGACACCGGAAGAGAAAGAGCGCATGACACGGATTCCTTATGCTTCGGCTATAGGATCAATCATGTATGCCATGATATGCACACGTCCGGACGTGGCATATGCATTGAGTATGAAAAGTCGATTCCAACAGCATCCAGGTGAATCACATTGGATGGCTGTCAAGAACATTCTTAAGTACCTACGGAGGACTAAAGATTGGGCATTGACTTATGGAGGCGATCAAAAGCTATGCGCAACCGGTTACGCAGATGCTAGCTTCCAAACGGATCGAGATGACTCAAAATCTCAGTCTGGATTCGTTTTTACTCTTAATGGCGCCGCTGATCATTTGGAAGAGTTCCAAACAAAGTGTTACAAAGAGATTCTACGACCGAGTCCGAGTACTATGTCGCGTCCGAAGCGCAAAGGAAGCGATATGGATGCGTCAATTCTTACAAGGACTATCTCTAGTGCCTAGTTCGAATGACCCGATCACCATCTATTGCGACAATAGAGGTGCCATCTTCCAAGCTAAGGAGCCTAAGTCTAGCAACAAGTCTAGACATGTACAACGGAAAGCTCATCTAATCCGAGATTACGTGGAGCAAAAGGAAGTAGTGATAGAAAAGATTGCTACGAGATGATAATATAGCGAGATCCTCTCACTAAACCATTACGACAAGATAAGCATGAAGGGCACGTTAATTCCATGGGAATTAAACGTGTTCCTAAGTTGTAGTACTCTTTTATGGATTAGATTCATTCTCTTTTGTACTCTATACAACATCATCGTTTTGATATTTATATATTTTGTTTTTCATGTGGATTTGTACGACAATTTTGAACACCATAAAGTGAACTGAACAAACATTATATTTTTGGTCCTTAATTGCCCACGTGAGCTGATAACTCAAGGTAATTATTTTGTGACGTTGGTTGATGGTGGGTTCAACGAGCCATAAGTCAAAAGGTTGACTGACCAATCACAGAGGCGATTTATACGGATATCTCGTAGGACACAATTGTGACATCGACGTGGAGTCCTAAATGTTTTATAACATTCGGTGCCCGTTCGTGGATAGGACCTCCATGGTGATCCTAAGAGTCGATTCTTTTGACTATCGTCTGTCTCTTGAGACTAAGGCAGATTTTGGGTGACTTTGGTTTCTTTCTCACGGTCATCCGTAACAGGGGGCCAAGTAGATTTTTCCTGGGTCATTTCATCTTTGTGCTTAGATCGGAAGGAGTCGAGTTGAAGGAAATATTCAGCCTTTATCGGGTACTCGATATTTCTCAGGGCCACTCGAGGAGTCAGAATCGAAATGCATGGCCATGCTCGAATACGAATTCGTTTTATCGGTTGAGTTACTCTCTAGTCGAGGAAACCACTCTAGATACAGATCGATTGTAAAATACGACCTTTGCGGATCCGGATCTGCAAATTGTTTTACATTGAGTGGGAGAAATTTTAAATGAATATGAGAATCGGTTATCGCACGTACACTTGTACGGACAAGTGGGAGTTTGTTGGAGCTGTGTCCTCCAGTTAGTGCGGATAACGTCATTGCACATACACTTGTACGGACAAGTGGGAGCTTGTTGGGGTGGTGTCCTCTACAGTTAGTGCAAGGACTTATAAATCTCTAAAAGGATCAAAGGGTATACTTTTGTATCATAATCAGTTGGTCCACATTTATCAATAATGGTTGGCTTGCTAGATAAGTTTGACGTTATTGTCATACAGATGGCGGTGATCAACTGGTCCCTAAAAGTCACACCTATAGGATACGTTTGAGAGATGTGACGGTATGAAAATACAGTCATATTGATGCCAGAAAATTGACTAAGCAGTTAGTCCGAGTTATTAGTCAAAAATGCGATGTTGAGATATTTTATTTAATACGGATTAAATAAAATGGGCTAAGGCGAATTAAATGATTAATTCGTAAATTAAATATAAACGATTATATTTAATTAATGTATATTGAATTAATTATACAATATTGTCTTTGTCGGACATGTATTAATAATTCAACTAATCCGTGTCATTAGTTGATGTTTTAATAACCGATAACCGATGGCGATTTATAATAAAGACCGCGTCATATACATTTTAGCATCGGACCACGAGTTAAAATAAGGAGAAAATGAAAGCCCATTTCCTCCTCTTCCACTCGGTTTGGCCGAACCAAGCAAACAAAAGAGAGCTCTCTCTCTTTTGTAACCTAATTGTTATTCATTTGAAAAATCATTAGGGTTTTGAGAACATTGCCTCTCAAAATTCAGATCTCACATCGGAAAAACTCACATAACAACTCTCTCAATATTGTAAGTCAATTAGAGGGTAATTCTAGCACAAGGGCATAGTCTCAGACGGTCTTGGGTGCAACGATTAGGAGGAAATCTACTTTGATTTCTGTTCATTACGCCGCACTACAAAGGACCCGAGGTTGATTCTTAATCTTTATCGTTTCATTGTTGTTTTTCGTTTATGACAATAAATTGCATATTAAATTTACGTTATAGTCCTATAATTTAAGGGTATTATACGGATATTACCCCTCAACTTTTGTGGTCGGAAAACACCTTAAAGGTTGTTCCGTACAAGTAACGCCTCCAAATCTTTAATGCAAAAACAACGGCTCCCAATTCTAAATCGTGAGTAGGGTAATTCTTCTCATGAGTCTTCAATTTTCTTGATGCGTAGGCTATGACCCTACCATTTTGCATAAGTACACATCCCAAGCCATTCTTTGATGCATCGGTGTAACTTCAAAGTTCTCACTTCCTTCCGGCAAGGCTAAAACTGGAGCCGTGGTTAGGCGCTCCTTTAGAGTTAAGAAGGCCGTCTCACAACTCCCGTCCCACTGGAAACGGCTCTCCTTATTCATTAGCAATGTCAAAGGTCTTGCAATCTTAGAGAAGTCTTTCAAAAACCGACGATAGTACCCGGCTAGACCTAAGAAACTTCTAACCACCGTTACATTCTTGGGTGCTACCCACCTAGACACGGCCTTAATCCTGGTGGGATCCACGACAACTCCTTCTTTTGACACGATATGGCCCAAGAAAGCCACTTTCTCTAGCCAAAATTCACACTTAATAAGCTTCGCATAAAGTTAGTGCTCTCTCAAGGTTTGCAATACTATCCTTAGGTGCTCCTCATACTCTTCTTTGGTCTTGGAGTAGACCAAGATATCGTCTATGAATACCACCACGAACTTGTCCAAGAACGGACTAAACACCTGTAGATACCTCATTTCTGCACCTCCCGCAAACCACCCTGTGATGATTGGGGCATGTTTGGTACGCGGAACGATTTGTGACAGATCGTAAGTTTATCGTCAAGTGATCGCTCAAACATTTATGCCTACCTCTTAATTGTCATCTACGCGCCGATACAGCCGTTTTGACAGTAATTAGAGTACATTTGGAGTCCGGGCCTAAAACCGTCTTCATTTTCTGACAGCCATTAAAATACCGAGTCGGAATGTTCTGGAATGTTCCGGATATTTCTATTCCATATTTTATAAATCTTTTAGTCTTTGGTAAATAATTTCCCGTAATATTCACACAAAATATTAAGGAAAACCAAATTATTCCGTAAACTAAACACGGAAATCTTTCTTCCGCAGGAGGAAACCACCTGGGAAAGGACGCAACAGGTGTTGCGCCTCTTCCAAGAGACGCAGTGCCTGCTGCGCCTCTTCCCAAGTCCTTTTTCTGCGTATTTTTTCGTATCTTTTCATATCTTTTCGAGATTCACTTCCAAAGTCTCTCCGAAAACCTTACTTCCTCCACGTGAGTAGTATAAATAGAGACCTTCGGTCCCTCATATTTCTCACGCCAGTGTCCACCCTTCTCTTCTCCCTTTGCATTCTAGACCACGTTCTTACTTTTTGGCGTCTACGTGCTTGAACTTTCGACCACGTAAGCTCGGATCCTTCTGAGTACCAGCCTCGTTTTGTATGACCGACCAATTTGACCAACTCCACCATAATCAACTAAATCAATCTATTTTAATTCCTCTTACGAGGGCACTTTCGTTACATTCGAGTCGAGCATCACTTATCGTTAACTTAGTTCATCTAATTTCATCAAACATGTAAGTCTGAGGGTGTAAATCTCTCTTTTATTTATTGTTCTTCATTTATTGTAATCATATTGTAAGATTTATGTCGAAAATACAATTAAAACCGATTTCTATAACCCTTTGTTTAAACCCTTTTTACGGATTAACAGGAGACAAACGTCGAGAAGGGACGCAGCAACTGCTGCGCCTCTTGGAAAGGACGCAGCACTTGCTGCGCCTCTTCCTGAGGTTGCCGCCGTTCCTGCTTCTCTTCTTTTTCCTTCGTCTTCTGTTGATTTTGTCTATTTTGTTTCCTTTCGTCTTTGTTCGTTCTTATTTCGTTCACATGATAATTTAACATATTGTTCATCATTAACATATAATCCGTCATTAAATTCCCGACTTAAATCCCAAGTAATCAATATTTGCGGGTTTTCGTCACTAAAGTCAACTCCGGGTTGTAGAAATTCGATTCATTCATATTGGGTTTCTGCAATTCGATCTTTGATATATTCTCACCTGTTTATTATCATATTCATCATTAATCCATCTAATTAACCTAATTAATTAGTTTGTTTGTTTAATCCATTAATTAATCCTTATAAATCTTGTATATAATTCGTCCTAATTAGTTTCACCCATGTTTATTGCTTTCATGACCCTTAATCACATGTAAATAATCTACTAATCACTTTCATCCGAGTCAAATAATATAATCAATCATTAAAATTAACCAACGAACATTAACAACTTGCAATTCCGGCTTCACAACCAGAACTGAGCCAAGGAACAGACGTAGCAACTGCTGCGCCTCTTCCAGAGGGCGCAGTTCTACTGTGCCTGTTCCTGGCTGATTTCTGTCTCTGAACTCCCGTGTTGCCTTGACTTAGTTTATTTGATTACGTATTAATCTACTATTAATCGTATCATCGCCTAATTTCTGTTCGTTAATTTGTTTATTCTTTCTTTTCCAAATCATCCGTTTTAGATGTATTTTCGACATAAATCATTAAACCCGATGTAATTATTGTAATTTTTATTATTGTAATTTGCTTTATTGTATTTATCATTGTACCTTTTTATTGCTTGTATGCCTTCACATGTAATCGATCCTAAATCTCAACTTTGACCCAATTGAAATGTTAATTTAATTGTTTACCGACTTAGTATTAATTCTCACATGTTAGGATTAAAACGTTGGATGTTGCATTGCATGCATATAATAGACAATATATTGAGTATAGACGATTTTCCCTAATCATTAGTAGAGGCCGCTATCGAGGCGGGCGGGATTAGGTGTTCGATCAAAAGAGTTCCAGATCTCTGTGAACATCCGTGTTCATTGGCATCCACGAGAGTCATTCTAGACATAGAATGCTAAGGGTAACGAGTTCTTAGTGTCTATGTCACTACTTTGTGTCTTGACATGGCACGAAGTATTCGAACGGTTTCCAAGTTTCCACAATAAATTGGTGGCGACTCCACAAATGAAAACGCTTGTTCTCCCAAGCGCCCCCGTGGGCCCATTGTCCACAGTTTGGCGACTCCGCTGGGGATAATACACTTACGTGTAGCCAAAAGGGTGAAACTTGAACAAGGTTAGGGAATAGTTTGTACAAGACAATTGTCGGTTTTCATAACTCGGTCTTCCTAGATCGTTTATTCAGCCTTCCTAGACCCAACCCAACCCACTCGACCAATCGTCCCGTCTAAACGGTCCTAATTCCTATTTGGGCCTAAGGATGGATAACGATTGACGTCATCCATACCATGGTGCTTACTCTTGTTTGTATCAAGGACTTTCACTACTTGAGGAAATGGACTAGGAATCGGCCTTACTCTTGTTTGGTACGAGCCTCTCCACAGACTTCGGGTTTGATTGTTCGGTATGGCAACCCACCCTTTAAACCAAAAACCCATTTAAAATGCACTCAGCATCCCGTTATAATGCTTGTATATTGTTTGTACCATGCGTGATCACCCTTTTCTAAACAAAACCATGACGATTTTTGTAAAATTCAAAATCCTTCTTTAACATGTAAAATTTCGAACTTGGGCCTAATATTAGCGCAAAACAAGCCGAAACTCTGTCCAATTATCGAGTCAAAATTCGGGCCTCAAAACCCATTTCAAAACCTCACTTCAAGTCCACTCCTACAACTACACTAAAGTTGACTAGGACCAACATTTTTTTCAAACTTTGTCATTTCCTCAAAGCTCACCGACACAAGTGGCACACTCCCACTTCACGAGTCAAAACATTTCTTTTCAAGTAAGTGTGCTAGAGTGGTCGATCGTGTTTTGATTCATCGTCGATCTCTTATTCAGTTTCCAAGATGCCTGGAACAAGCGACGTGAACTTCAATCAACTCCAGGATAGTAATGATCAAATCCTAACCGCGCTAGCTCGTCTCCAAGTTACTCAAGACCAAGTGCATGATTGCCTTGACACCATTGAGGGCCGAATATATTCCGTAGAAACGAGGATGCCTCCTTGAGAAAGTGAAATCGTTGATGACTTCGTGAATGACTTCGGGGATGAAAACCCTCCCATGGGTATGGCTGCAGCTGAGAAACGACTCCAATACTTAGAGGAGCAATTGATGTATATTAAAGGGGATGACATTTATAGGGAGAATAATCGCAAGTATGAGGCCGTGAGTTCCAAGTTGCCAACCAACTTCAACATGACAGATATCCCTAAATTCAAGGGGCATGAAAACCCGTTGAACCATATCCGTGCCTTCAAGGATTACATGTCTATCAAAGGCATTAAACCCGAGATGTTCTTAAGGATCTTTCCTTCATCTCTGGACACCATCCCAAAACAGTGGTTCTATTCGCTAGATCACAAGAAAATCGCTACTTGGGACGATGCCGCAATCGAGTTTGCTAACAATATGCGGATAATGCTGAAATCCAAGTTAACATGCGCACTTTAGAGGTTCTTACTCAAAATGACAAGGAAGGTTTCACCGATTTCCTAAGTCGGTGGAGGAAGACTAGTACTCAACTTGTTGAACGTCCAGATGAGGCTACCCTTGTGGAGAAATTCGTGGACAACCTAAAGCCCATCTATGCAAATCATTTGAGGTATCAAAACATCAAGACTTTCAAAGATTTGACCGTACTAGGGACAAGGATCGAAGATGACATTCGTAAAGGGCTCTTGTCCAAAACGATAGGTCGTGGATATCAAGGCTCAACAAGTCGTTCTTACGACTCTACTAGCAAGACTGATGAAGTTAACCTCCTTGAGCCGTCTAAGAAGAGTACCCCTCCAAGGAAATTCACAAATCTAGGGGACACATATTCCAACGCTCTGAAAAGATTGATGAAACTTGGGAAACTTCAACCCATAGGCCTTACGCCTGAACCAGAAAAGAAATCCAAGTTCTGGGTTGAGAATTCGTACTGCGAATACCATAGAGGTAAGAGATATGATACAGAGAAATGCTACAAACTGAAAAATGTACTTCAAGACATGATTGAAGACTGTCGCCTACCAATACCACCTGGAGGTAAGCCTAACAACACTAAGATCCTCTTGGAGTTCTAGTGATTACAAATGAAGAATCTACCATAGATGGTTCACATCTCATTTCCCTAGACGAAGATGAAGTTCATGCAATAGAAAATGAAGGGAACTACTCCACCATTTCCCCAACCATCACTGACTTCATCGCATGGGCAAAAAGTGTGGATAAACAAGTCTTGGAACTAGAGAGTGCAGTGGCAACCTTACGTGGCCCCAACGCCACACCTAGAAAACGTGCACCACTAGTTTTCCCTCGAAACACTACAATGCAAGAAGTAGTAGCCATGGTTGATGAACTAGTCGACCAGATTATCCAATTAGAAGCTGAAATCATAAGAATGAGGGAACTTGCTACTATCAATGGAATATGGGCCGACGATGACAAAGATCTGTATCTTACCGAACACTACTAAGTCAAAATCAGTGAGGAAATAGTCCAGAATTGTGAAGATCAAGATGTAGATCACCTTACTCGTTCGGGGCGCCCATACCAAAATACTTCTCAAAATGGTCCCATAGCAAACGGTCCAACCAATGTAGTCGCACCAAATGACAATGAAGAAGGCTTTACCGACCATCTACTAAAGCAACTACAAAAGACAAAGGCTGATCTTTCAGTCTGGCAACTAGTGTCAAGCTCATTCCCACATCGCCAAGCTTTACTGCAAGCTTTGGCCAAACTAAATGTGGCACATAACTCCACACCCGACGACGTGGTCAACTTGGTCTTCCAAGAATCACCAAAGCTAAGTAATCCTATTACTTTCTCGGATGAGGATTTGCCACCCTTCGGTGCTAGTCATAACTTGGCTCTTTATATCACCGTCATTTGCTTAAAGAAGAATGTGCCAATGACCTTAGTAGATGATGGCTCCGCGGTCAACGTCATACCCTTGAAAACGGCATATAAATTGGGCATAAAAGAATCAGATTGGACTCCTACCAATCAAGGTGTTCGCGCATATGATGGTACACGACGAAAGGTGGTGGGACTTGTTGACCTAACCATAGCCACAAGGCCAATTGAACGAAAGGTCAATTTTCAAATAGTGGACATCGAGGCATCCTTCAACATACTTCTGGGAAGACCCTGGATTCACGCTTCCAAAGCAATAACATCCACACTCCACCAGAAAATCAAAATCCCACTAAATGGTAAGGTGGTGACGATCACTTCGTCGCCCATCAAGGCAATCATCAAAAAGAAGTCAAGCAATCAAGTCCTTACAGATCCAGTACATGAACTTGGGGGCTTTCACATCATAAACGTCATAGAAAGCGAGTTGGCACCATTATACTACAATCCCTACTCTAACCTAGTGGTCAACCACATACTCAAAACCCAGGGATACTTCCCGGGAATGCCTTTGAATCCTATCCGAAGGAGCACCATTGCCCCCTACAAGGAGGGTAATTCACAAAGAATACCCCATGGATTAGGATACAAACCCACTAAAGAGGAAGTTCTCGAGATGCTCGCTCAAATTAAAAACCGTAAGAATGTGGGAATTCAAATGCGACCCTATCTCCCTACCCTAAATGGATACTTCGTTAGGGAAGGAAGTCAAGAATTCTTTCAGGGATTTCCCGAACCTTGGCATTATCTCGAAAGGAAGCTAGCCGGAATCGAGATCTTTCACGATTGCTACTTCATTCCTCCAGAAACGGTTCCTACCGTCAAGACTCGTCAAGAACCTTGCCTAGACGAACAAGCTGTGAGTCTACTATTTAGAGAAAATCGATTTGTTAGAGCCGCGCAGGATGAGATCATTACTATGATACTTCAAGATGATCACTTCAACCCTACCGCATTAATCACAGAAATCAACACCAATCAGCAGAAAGGATGGAGAAAATCGATCAAGTGGACAAACAACCAAGGAAGACTCTTCAAGCTCACTACTGGAGAAGGAGAGATGTTCAAAGGAGAACCAGAAGACGATGAATTAGAGTCAGAGTCGGAGTCAGAGTCGGAGTCTAGAGAAGTTTCTAGAGAGTCTCCTCCTGTCGTCGTTCCCACTCCCCTCGTTTCTCCTAGTCTAGTATCGAATAGCAACAGTAGTTCGGGAAATGTCCCAACTGCTGTCCCTTTACCGCCACTAACCACAGAACAGACGGCTTCTTTGTTTCAACTTTTCTCAAATCTTAATATGAATAAATCAGGTTCTGCTTACTCTTCGTGTTATCTTGAATGCAATTCTGTTTACGATGATGATGAGAATGACCCAGACCCTGACTTAATCGAAATACCTCCCTACATAGCCAAAGAAATACTACAAGAGGGGGAAGGGGGACCTGTGATAGAAGATACCGAACCCATCAACGTAGGAACTAAACTAGAACCCCAAGAACTTAGGATATGGACAACCCTGAGCCCCACCGAAAGGGCCAATTTCATAGACCTCCTACACGAGTTCAAGGACGTTTTTGCTTGGTCCTACAAAGATATGCCAGGGATCGACAGGGAGATTGCAGAGCACATAATCCCAATTAAACCAGGGTTCAAACCCGTGAAACAGAAACTTCGAAGAATGAGGACAGAATGGGCTCTCAAGATCAAAGAAGAAGTCGATAAACAATTCAAAGCCGGGTTTATCAAAGTTTTCGAGTACTCAGATTGGGTAGCTAACATAGTACCCGTACCCAAAAAGGATGGGAGAATCCGTGTTTGTGTTGACTTTAGAGAATTAAACAAAGCAAGCCCTAAGGATGACTTTCCTCTACCACATATCGACATATTAGTGGATAATACAGCGGCTCACGCGTTGCTATCCTTCATGGATGGATACGCGGGATATAACCAGATCAAGATGGCCTTAGAGGACATGCATAAGACCACCTTCGTCACTCAATGGGGAACCTACTGTTACACGGTCATGCCGTTTGGGTTAATCAACGCCGGAGCTACATACCAACACACCGCAACTACGCTCTTACATGACATGATGCATAAAGAAGTTGAGGTATACGTAGATGACATGATTGTCAAGTCCAAGGAAAGAGAGGGACATATTGTGAACCTTCGCAAATTCTTCTCGAGGCTACGGAAGTACAACATGAGGCATAATCCTCAAAAATGCGCATTCGGAGTGACATCTGGCAAACTCCTGGGATACGTGGTTAGCCAATGAGGTATAGAAATAGACCCTTCAAAGATCAAAGCTCTAATCGAGATGCCGCAACCTCAAACAGAGAAAGAAGTTAGGGGATTCCTAGGCAAGGTACAATACATCAGTCGATTCATATCGAAACTCACCATGATCTGCGAACCCATATTCAAGAAGGTAAAGAAAACAGATCACACCATGTGGGATGATGACTGTCAGAAGGCTTTCGACCGAATCAAGGAAATACTAGCCAAACCGCCAGTGCTCATGCCACCTCAACGGGATCAACCTCTTGGTTTATATCTCACGGTAACTGAAACGGCCATGGGCGCCATGCTAGCTCAAACCGTAGGAAAAGAAGAAAGAGCCATCTACTACTTTAGTAAAAAGTTCTTGGAGAACGAGTGCAAATACACACCACTCGAGAAGACATGCCTCGCTCTTGTGTGGGCAATGAAGAAGCTACGCCACTACATGCTTAGCTACTCCATCAAAATATTCTCCAAAATGGATCCTGTCAAATACCTCTTCGAGAAACCCGTTCTCAATGGACGTCTAGCGAGATGGACTTTGATGCTCTGTGAGTTCGATCTTAAATATGTACCTTTGAAAGTCATAAAGGGGCGCGCTGTTGCCGAATTCTTCGCAGAAAATCCCATCAATGACACACAAACGATAGACACTTGGTCATTTCCGGATGAAGATATACTCCAAACAGATGTAGACTCCTGGGACCTCTATTTTGATGGAGCATCGAACTTAAGAGGATTTGGAATAGGGGTGTTGCTCATTTCTCCTTAAGGCGAGCATACACCAATCTCTGTCAAACTCGAATTCGAGGTGACAAATAACGCTGCAGAATACGAAGCCTGTCTCATTGGATTGCAAGCGGCAGTAAGTTTAGGCATCAAGAATCTTCGAGTACACGGAGATTCCTCTTTGATCATCAACCAAGTTACGGGATCTTGGAAAATCCGAAGCGAAAGCCTGGCACCTTACCAAGCCAGAATAGACCAAGTAGCCCAATTATTCGATCAAGTAACCTACTTACATCTACCTCGAGAAGAAAATCAATTTGCGGACGCTCTTGCAGAACTCGCATATTTGATTAACATGCCGAATAGTATGGTAGAAATGCCTTTATGCATCAAACGACGATCAGAGCCAGCTTATGTGCACCAAATCACCGATGAAAAGGAAATTGCGGAGGAACCCTGGTTCCAAGCAATCCTAAACTTCAAACTCAACGGCACCTATCCACCAGAAATGGACAAAAGGGGACAACGCGCTATCCGCTTACTAGCTTCCCAATACGTCCTCATGCAAGGAGAGCTATACAAAAGAACACCTCTTGGTGTAATCCTACATTGTCTTGATCATTCACAGGCACGTAAAGTGATGGAAGAAGTCCATGATGGAGAGTGTGGCCCTCACATGAGTGGACCCATGATGGCAAAGAAAATCACACGTTTAGGATACTATTGGACCACGATGGAATCTGATTGCATCAAATATGTGAGACATTGCCATAATTGCCAAATCTTCGGGAATGTGCAACATGTCCCTCCCTCATTGCTTTACACCATGACATCTCCCTGACCATTTTCTGCTTGGGGAATTGACATCATCGGCAAGATCACTCCAGCCGGAACAGGAGGTCACTGTTTCATCCTAGTAGCAATCGATTATTTCACCAAGTGGGTAGAAGCGGCTTCCTACACCAGTCTTACAGCCAAGAATGTGGCAAAGTTCATACAAACCAATATCATCTGTCGATATGGTTGCCCACATGAGATCATCAGTGACAATGGATCACATTTCCAAGCTGAAACTGAACAATTACTAGCTAAGTACAAAATCAAGCACCACCACTCCTCGCCATATAGACCACAAACCAATGGCGCGGTAGAGGCAGCGAACAAAAACGTTGTCACAATTCTCAAGAAAATGATTGACAACTATAGAGATTGGCCGAGCAAGATACCCTTTGCTTTATGGGGATACCGTACATCCGTTAGGATGCCCACTGGGGCTACTCCTTTCTATTTGACCTACGGCATGGAAGTCGTACAACCAGTCGAGCTAGAAATACCATCCTTGCGTATTTTACTCGAAAGTCAAATACCCGAAGCCGATTGGAAGAGGGATAGATACGAAGAACTCATCCTCCTGGATGAACGAAGGTTATGTGCATTACATAATGTGCAAACATATCAGGCGCGTATCAAACGAGCCTTCAACAAAAGGGTTAAGCCAAGGAACATCAAAGAAGGGGATTTGGTCCTCAAGTCCATTAGGGCTCTTTTACCTGTCGATCCACGAGGAAAATTCAAACCCAGTTGGGTCGGGCCATTCCTAGTCAAGTCCATACTTCCAGAGGGTGCGGTTAGGATCACAGACCTAGACGGGAACAAATTTACCAACCCAACAAACCTTGACCAATTGAAACGTTACTATGTCTAGAATAGGAGCAAAAAACGCGCCTCGCGTGACCTCACGTGTCACTCTCGTGGCACGAAATAAACGGCCCCTGGCCAAGCTGAATCAAGCTAATGTCATCTTGTTCTTGCATTTTGACAATTTGTCATTGTCATATCATCAAATAAACTAAATTGCATTTTCAGAGTAAGTAAAGCACATGCTTATTTTTCTAAGTTCATTACAAGCTCTTGCTTAGAACAATTATTCTTTTACATTTACTCGAACTACGCGCAAGGGTTTGATTTCATTTTTTTAATGAATACGTAGGCAATCCTTCACGGGATACAACCCACTTAATCGCTTTAAATGTAAATAGAAGAACATTTGCAAATGCATTTGAAATTAGACAAGAATAATGAAAAGAAAACCACAACGGTTTCATAACCAATTAACCTCTTTTATTTCATTTCATAATAATAATACGTTACATAATAAAATCATAATAAAAATAAATAGGCTAATATTCTAAAAACCCCACCTTCTTATTAAAATAATAATAATAATAAATAATAATAATAAAAGACATAGGCTACTCTTCCATTTTCCCTTTGCCTTTGTCCTTCTTGTCATACTTCTTGTCGCGACCTCGAGCCGGACGCTCCTGCGCCACTTCCGACCTAATCACCAATGGTCTCTCTCGTGGTCTCGCTTTGCCATTCTTGCCAACCACCATCTCGACGGCAGGATAAATCTTTGGTTTCTTCGAAGGATGAACAACTCGAAACCCGGCTTCTTCCCTCCCTCGGTCAGGTGCTTCTCCTTCTCCTTTTCCACCTCGCGAACCTTGTAGTCAGCTGGTTCACACTTCCTCAGTCTCTCGCGCTCCTTCGGAGTAGCAGCCTTCCTCCACCGCATATATTAATCTGACACCCATAGAGCATTGACAGAAGAATTCAAGAACCAAATGTTCCTCTGAGCGCATTTGATGGCCCATTCTCTTCGACTCTCCGTAGTAAGCGCCACGGCAGTCTGCGGGACAGTGTCAAGCTTTAGGATCATCTGCTTCAATCCAACCTGCCTCATTAACCTCTCCGGGAAGATGCACATCATAAACTCCAAGCCGGGAATGCGAACAGCTCAGATAGGATCCAGGGAAGATACTCCATTAACAGATTTGAGGTGCCACCATGGTACGATCCATCTAATTAAGGGGCCATCTTCACTTTTCAATTTGTTTTCCCAGTAATTGCACACTCGAGTGAAGTCCACCATGTAAAGCCTGGTCCTCATTGCAATCGAACGAGCATGATAAGCAGGAACATTAACTGGGGGCTCGATCAATCGAAGACGCTCCATAAGCCAGACCTACCAAAAGCGGGTGTTAGCAAAAAAAAAAAAAAAAAAACGAAAATAAAATAAAATAAAGAAAAGTACTCTTTTACCTGCAAAATAATGGGACTTCCCAAATACGGTAGGTCGCGGTTGGCTTTCCTGTTATCCAAGCCCAATAGGATCTCTCCTAAACACAGACAAGCTGGGCTCCTGCGCAGCTCCATTTGCTCAATCAGGCTCAAAAGACGAGGGCCGCCCCTCATGTCCTCATCAACATGCCCTTGAAGGACATATACATGCAGTAGGCAAAACCCGAATGCCCTTCGCCTTGCAACATAAGAAACAGTAGGATCAGCCTTATTGATGAAGCGATCGATGAAATCAAACATTCGCACTCCCTTAGAGGCCACAAGACGGTCAACATCAACTCTGGCCAATCCAAGCAAGTCTCTAAACTTATTCTTATACCCTTGAGAAGTGGAGGGTATAGCAGGCAAATGTTCCGGATCCCAACCACCAATCGCAGCAATCTCCTCAGGAAATGGGCAAATGCCTCCTCCAGGAAAGGCAAATACGTGATGATTAGCGTCCCAATAGTCAAGACAAGCATCGAGAAACGGTTTGACTACCTTGATCAATTTCAAGCTCAAAAGTGCTCCAAAATTATAAGCACCCATGTCATACTTCTCCACACTAGAGAACTCATTTGTCCACTCTTTTAGACGAATTTCAAGAGTATTCATGATGTAGGCTTATTTTGGGAGTTTTTGTGTAATAAGACGAAGAAAGACGGAAGAATTATGTGATAAAACCTCCTTCGACGTCTCTATTTATACTAAAAGTTGTTTCCTAAAATCCGTCAGAACGGACGCACTGGGGAACAGGCGCAGCAGGTGCTGCGCCTCTTCCTCAACTCTTTTCCTATTCATACGAGTTATTATTTTGGTAAATGCATTAAGTTACCATATTTCGTGTTTCCTAAATCCGCGGGCACGCATCTCGAGACGATATCGACATTTTTGTCGTTTTAGCACACTTATACATTTCTTTTTAATTTTATTTTTGGGGAATCATTTCACCAATTTAATTTCATTGGTTTCTTTTTACATTTTGATATTTAATTATATCATTTTTTCAAACTTTACATTTCTCTTTTGCTTTTTTTCCTTTTGGGGAGAATCATTTCACTCTCCATTTCAAACTTAAATGTTTTTCTTTTTTTCTTTTTTAGGGGGTAACCCTCCCTACTGTCTGGTCATTTCCGACCAAATTTTTGCCATTTCCGACCAAATTTTTGCATTTCATTTCTGGTCATACCTTTTGCATTTTCTAGTCATTGTTTTGGGCTTATTTAGGCCATTTGTACAAATATATGTTCTGTGTGATTTCTTTGTAAATTTCGGTAGCATGACGGCGTAAACCGTCATCTACCAAACCTGTTCAAAGCTAACCTACAGGTAAAAACAAAGCAACCCAGCAGCAAAGGCACTCAGGCCATCATATATACAACCAAAAAAGGGATATGTACACCAAACTGGGGGCTCGAGCCCCGAAACAAGATCCAAATGTCCAAAAAAGTATAAATGTACAAAAATACAGCCAAAAGCAACGCGGAAGCTACTGCTGGTCGCCGTCTAGCTCAGCAACTCTCGCCTCGAGAGCAACAACCTCGGCGTCACGAACATCGAGCTCCCTCAACAAGCGAGCCGTCTCTTCTCGGGACTGGGCAAGCTCTCGCTCCAGCTCGCGCTCCCTCTGCAAACAACAAAGCTGACTCATGTCAATCATTTCAAGCATAAAGGAAAATTAGAAAACTCAAAAATAAAGTAAACGGAAGGTTCTCACCAGACGTCCTCGGCCACCAGCAAGTGCTTCGACGGCAGTAGCCCGCCGCCGGTTGGCTAACCTCCACAAAGCCACGAACCGGGATGGCGCGACCTGCATTTCAAAAGGAAAATGTGTAGCAACTGAGCAAAGTCGAGCATATGTGTTCTTACACAAAAACTATACAAGCTAGAAGACTCACCCTCCGAATCAGATGCTTCCAATCGTCCAAGCCAGCATCTCTCACCGCCACGTCAAAGTCACGTAGCTCGGAGATCGTCGTCATCTCTGTCATGTCGGTGTACTCAAGGGTCTTAGGGTACTCTAGGGGCTCGATGCCCGCCGCCTCGACCTCCTGCAAGATCAGATGACTACCGTTAACCGATGATCTTTCATCATATGCTCAAACAATCAAAAATGAAAAAGGGTAAAAGCACTTACCACAACCGGCCAGTACGCCAACCTCCCGTAGAGGAACGTCGAGTAGTCCTCGCCAGGAAGAAGGAGGGCGTCACCACCGACGCCAGCCAAGTCAGCCTCCCTCTCAGCCTCAGAAGGCTCCCTAAACATCGTCCGAGGAGGATCGATGGGAACCGTCAAGACGTTTCGAGAGCACTGTCGAGTCAGGCGCTCGCCTAAGTACCATACAGGAACCATCGACGTCCTCAGCAGCAGCCGGCTCGAGCTCCTAGGTCGAAGGACCTCAGCCACGAAAGGAGGAGCGCCAGCGTACTCCTCCCAAGGCCTGGGCACCTACTAGAAAAGCAAATGAAAGGTCATTCTTATGATCAGTTCTAAAAGAAGGAGAAAGAAACACAGAAAAATGTAAGGTGAAATACTCACGCCGTCCAGCTGAATAGCGTTCACCTCCCGCCGACAGACGTCGTGGAAGGAACGCTGACTCCTCGTACGACACATCACCCAATCCCTCACGACGGGATATGCCTTCTCCACCGGCTCCGTCCTCTTTGGCGCGAGGCTCGGGAAGTAGGAGTACACCCAAGCCTGTAAATCAAGATAATCAACAACGATCTTTCGTGATTTGATAAGAAAAGGAAATGATCTTTCATGAGAAGAGGTGAAGGTTCATACCTCCAACAGTAGTCCAGGGCCGACAGCAGCAGGAGAAGTTCCCTTCTCCATTAACTCCGGACGAACCATGGCCCTCACGAAGCGGATGAGGACCGCAAAACCAACAGTGACCCAGTCCCAACGGCCTAGGGAGCTCAGGTCAGAAAGAAAGGGAAGAAGCTTCGTCGAAAGCCTCTCGCCCTTGTCTCCGAGGTAAATCGAAGACAGAAACCACCAGAGCCACAAGTGGACTCTCTGCTCTACAGTGCAGGGAGGAGGAGCTGTCTCCCTCCCCTCGATCACCACCAACGTCAGGGTCTTCCCCGCGAAGTAGTCCCGCACGTAAGAACTAGGCACCAAGCCAGGTACCGCAGCCGCCTTCGGCGCCAAATTCCAGCCGATCAGCCTCCTGGCCTCCGCCGAGTAACCCCTTATGTCCGTCTCTGGCCACTCCACCACCTCAGTCCCACACAGCAGACCAGAAATCATGCCGTAGTCCTCCAGTGTGACCCCCACCTCACCAAAAGGCATGTGAAACGTGGAGGTCGTGTCCCAAAACCGGTCCAAGAACGCTCGGACGAGATTGAGGTTAGCCCGAAGCTTCCTCCTCGCAATATCCCTCCAGGCCTGCACCAAGGCGCCGAATGCTCCCCGCTCGATCATGGCCTGCTCCTCAGCTGGCAGCCTCTCGTAGCACCCCATCGCCGTCGTATAGCCCGAGAACGACCTGATGTTCCCGGCCTCCTATATTGATTTGAAACAAAAGCTATCTTTAGCTCAAATGAAGGAGAAAAGGAATGACAAACAGAAATGAAAGAAGATGAATGGAGAGTTATGAATCCTATTTACCAAACTCTTCACCGTCCTGTAGAACAGGTGACCCTCCGCAGCCCAGAGGAGGTGCCTACTGTCCCAGGTCTCAGCCCATGCAGGTGCTCTCCTCAGCTGGCGACCACCTCGTCCAATGTTGGCCCGTCTCGGGGCCTCCTCCTCCTCAGCAGCCTCCTCCTCCTGGACCTCGTCCTCAACAGCCATCACCGCAGCGGTTAAAGCCTCCTCAAGCACCTGAGAAGGGTCAACAACAATGTCTATGTCCATGGGAGCCCGCCCAGACGTAGAAGCCTCATCACCTGCAAAATTAAAGTGAATTTAGGCCGCGTCAAGTGACAACAAGCCTTGATTAGGGTATTTTCGAGTTTTCGGAGCTCTGAAATCGCTCTTTTCTTGCCATCTTTGGCAATTTTCCCACAAACCTGTCCGCTCATGTGATAATTTGGGTCAAGTCAAGCCTAAGTTGAAGCCTAGTCATGGGTTTGAGTCGGAATTTCGGCAGCATTTCGTTATAACGGCGATTATGCCCTAAGAAGTGTCCTGAAAAAGCCATCACAAACCAAAATTCCGAGATGGTAGGAAGTTTAACCATCACACAAGGATTCCAGATATCAAGTTTCGTCACAAATGGGCAATCCTAAAGCCATTTTCGAAGCAATTTACGGTTTAGCTGTGAAACCGTCTCAATTTCACTCAAATGCTCAAAACTCAACAACAATTCGAAACAAATACATGGTTATGATCCTTATACTACCAATTTGCCATTTACAAAGTCAATTTCGCAAGACAAAGTCGTTTAGGGGAAAAGCCCCAAATTTTCGACTAATTAGGGTCGAAAACCCTAATTTTGTCGATCCCATTTGATCAAATACAGAAGATAAATGCAAGATTGATACACATAACTCGATTAGTCATGGCAAATGCAAGATTTTGGATCAAATTTCGACGGAAATGGTTGGAATTTGAGAGAGTAATTGAGATTTTGTGTTTCGAATAAATGAAATGAAACCCCTGTTTCATTGGGGTTTTACGCAGAAAAGCCACACCCAGGAATGGACGCAGCAGGTGCTGCGCCTCTTCCAAGGGACGCAGATCTTGCTACGCCTCTTCCTCAGCTTCCCTTCATATGAGTTTTCAAAAATTCGTTATGAGTTCCTTATTTTGTGGGCCCATCCTTGGTGCGCCTCTTCCTTGATGCTACGTCGCGTATTTGGTCCGTTTGACGTATGTTATTCACCCGGATCCACATATTCCAAGCCAACAACAAATTATCGCCTTTCTTATCCAAGACTTAGCTTGTCACAACGAGCGTTCCTTCTTTGACAGGTGTTTCGACACGCCTTTATTATGTTCCCCCAGCGAGAGTACACGGATAGACTTTCCCTCTCGAGACATGGAGATCAGTTCCCGATTATGTTCCCCCAGTGAGAGTACACGGATAGACTTTCCCTCTCGAGACATGGAGATAAGTTCCCGATTAAGTTCCTCAGCGAGAATTCACGACCGACAGTCACTTCCTCTCGAGACATGGAGATTAACATTGACGCCAAATTCTTCCGAAGTTTGTTTGAAGCTGAACACAAGCAAATTTCACCTAGCGGTTCCAGACTGTGTCCTGCTGTCTTTCCCAAAATCACCGTTTTATCCCTCAGGCGATCCTTCATCCCGTTAGGTAACTCTTTTCAGGATAAGCGCTTCAGATCTTTCAGAAACTAACCTTAATCTTTCAGGCAACCCTTTAGATAAATTTTGGGATAATCCTGCCTTCAGATAATCCTTTATTTCTTCAGACACTTCAGGATAATCCTTTCAGTATCCTTTCAGATAACCCCTTTTCAGTTAAGTCCTCTTTCAGTCCTTTAGAGAGAGTTGTCCTTCAACCTTTCCTTTAGTGAGAGATAGCCTTCAGAGTTAGCCTTAGAAAGTGTTAAGAAGCTTCTTCTGAATCCCTGTGACCCCTAATGCCTTCAGACACCAAGTAATCTTCAGACCAAAGAGTTTCGCCGAAGCGTCTTCAGTCCCGTTTCACCCGGGGTATCTCAGGTATGGTCTCTTCTTATGGCTGGCGAACCTCCTTACGTAGTCTAATGGATTTTAAATGACCCTCCCCGATAGTCGACAGACTCTAAAATGTTCCCGACGACAGGTCCTTGGTTCAGACCTCTTGAGCCGCATCGCGTCGCCATAGTCGTCAGGTTGTAATCTTCGATTGACCTGATGGGTATACTTTGACTTTCGCCTTGTCCAAGCCTCAGTCAAAGTGGGGGCTCTGTAGATACCTCATTTCTGCACCTCCTGCAAACCACCCGGTGATGATTGGGCCGCATATTTGGTATGCAGAACGATTTGTGACAGTTCGTAAGTTTATCGTCAAGTGATCGCTCAAACATTTATGCCTACCTCTTAATTGTCATCTATGCGCCGATACGGTCGTTTTGACAGTATTTAGAGTACATTTGGAGTCCGGGCCTAAAACCGTCTTCATTTTCTGACAGCCATTAAAATGCCGAGTCGGAATGTTCTGGAATGTTCCGGATATTTCTATTCCATATTTTATAAATCTTTTAGTCTTTGGTAAACAATTTCCCGTAATATTCACACAAAATATTAAGGAAAACCAAATTATTCCGTTATTCCATAAACTAAACACGGAAATCTTTCTTCCGCAGGAGGAAACCACCTGGGAAAGGACGCAGCAGGTGCTGCGCCTCTTCCAAGAGACGCAGTGCCTGCTACGCCTCTTCCCAAGTCCTTTTCTGCGTATTTTTTCGTATCTTTTCATATCTTTTCGAGATTCACTTCCAAAGTCTCTCCGAAAACCCTACTTCCTCCACGTGAGTAGTATAAATAGAGACCTTCGGTCCCTCATATTTCTCACGCGAGTGTCCGCCCTTCTCTTCTCCCTTTGCATTCTAGACCACGTTCTAACTTTTTGGCGTCTACGTGCTTGAACTTTCGACCACGTAAGCTCGGATCCTTCTGAGTACTAGCCTCGTTTTGCATGACCGACCAATTTGACCAACTCCACCATAATCAACTTAATCCATCTGTTTTAATTCCTCTTACGAGGGCACTTTCGTTACATTCGAGTCGAGCATCACTAATCGTTAACTTAGTTCATCTCATTTCATCAAACATGTAAGTCTGAGGGTGTAAATCTCTCTTTTATTTATTGTTCTTCATTTATTGTAAGATTTATGTCGAAAATACAATTAAAACCGATTTCTAAAACCCTTTGTTTAAACCCTTTTTACGGATTAACAGGAGACAGACATCGAGAAGGGACGCAGCAACTGCTGCGCCTCTTGGAAAGGACGCAGCACTTGCTGCGCCTCTTCCTGAGGTTGCCGTCGTTCCTGCTTCTCTTCTTCCTCCTTCGTCTTCTGTTGATTTTGTTTTCGTCTTTGTTCGTTCTTATTTCGTTCACATGATAATTTAACATATTGTTCATCATTAACATATAATCCGTCATTAAATTCCACTTAAATCCCAAGTAATCAATATTTGCGGGTTTTCGTCACTAAAGTCAACTCCGGGTTGTAGAAATTCGATTCATTCATATTGGGTTTCTGGAATTCGATCTTTGATATATTCTCACCTGTTTATTATCATATTCATCATTAATCCATATAATTAACCTAATTAATTAGTTAGTTTGTTTAATCTATTAATTAATCCTTATAAATCTTGTATATAATTCGTCCTAATCAGTTTCACCCATGTTTATTGCTTTCATGACCCTTAATCACATGTAAATAATCTACTAATCACTTTCATCCGAGTCAAATAATATAATCAATCATTAAAATTAACCAACGAACATTAACAACTTGCAATTCCGGCTTCACAGCCAGAACTGAGCCAAGGAACAGACGCAGCAACTACTGCGCCTCTTCTAGAGGGCGCAGTTCTGCTGTGCCTGTTCCTGGCTGATTTCTGTCTCTGAACTCCCGTGTTGCCTTGACTTAGTTTATTTGATTACGTATTAATCTACTATTAATCGTATCATCGCCTAATTTCTGTTCGTTAATTTATTTATTCTTTTTTTTCCAAATCATCCGTTTTAGATGTATTTTCGACATAAATCATTAAACCCGATGTAATTATTGTAATTTTCATTATTGTAATTTCCTTTATTGTATTTATCATTGTACCTTTTTATTGCTTGTATGCCTTCACATGTAATCGATCCTAAATCTCAAATTTGACCCAATTGAAATGTTAAATTAATTGTTTACCGACGTTGGATGTTGCATTGCATGCATATAATCGACAATATATCGAGTATAGACGATTTTCCCTAATCATTAGTAGAGGCCGCTATCGAGGCAGGCGGGATTAGGTGTTCGATCAAAAGAGCTTCCTAATACGTACCCTCACCCCTTACTCCAGATCTCTGTGAACATCCGTGTTCATTGGCATCCACGAGAGTCATTCTAGACATAGAATGCTAAGGGTAACGAGTTCTTGGTGTCTATGTCACTACTTTGTGTCTTGACATGGCACGAGGTATTTGAACGGTTTCCAATTTTCTACAATAAATTGGTGGCGACTCCACAAATGCAAACGCTTGTTCTCCCAAGCGCCCCCGTGGGCCCATTGTCCACAACACCCTATTCATAAGATCCATGAAAGCGGCCGGTGCATTTGTTAGTCCAAACGGCATTACCACGAACTCATAATGTCCATATCTTGATCTAAAAGCGGTCTTTGGGATGTCTTCATCTTTGATCTTTAATTGGTGATAGCCCGAACGTAGGTCAATCTTTGAAAACACTCTGACTCCACTAAGTTGGTCAAACAAGTCATCAATCCTCGGTAGAGGGTATTTGTTTTTGATGGTAACATTGTTCAACTCCCCATAATCAATGCACAATCTTAACGTCCCATCCTTCTTCTTTACAAATAGAATCGGTGCTCCCCAAGGTGAAACACTCGGCCTAATGTAACCTTTGGCTGCCAATTCCCGGAGTTATTTCTTCAATTCTTGTAGCTCCTTTGGACTCATCCGGTACGGGGCCTTAGAAATTGGTCCCGCGTCTGGTCGCAAGTCCACTCTGAACTCTACTTCCCTCGGTGGGGGTAATCCGGGCAACTCTTCCAGAAATACATCCTCAAATTCTTCCACCACCGGTATATCCCTAGCTTGAGGCCTCTCCACACTAGTGTCCCACATGTGACATAAAATCATGGGGCACTTCTTCTTTAGGCAAGTCTTTAGGGTCATTACCGAAACTAGTTTTACCTTAGGCTTGACTAGATAACCTTTTTATGACACCCTAATACCCTTAGGTCCTTTCAAAGCAATCTTCTTTTGGTAGCAATCTATGTTGGCTTTGTGCTTACTCAACCAATCCATTCCTAGTATTATCTCAAACGCCTCCAAAGGAATTTCTAAAAGATCTACCGGGAAATTTGTTTTATGAATTAAGACGGGTACTTCTTTGTAAATCCTTGAACATGTAATAGACTCCCCCGAAGGTATAGTCACGTCATCTTTGGCTAGTTCGCCCTCCCCCAATCCTAAGGTCGGTACACGGTTCCTAGACACGAAAGAATGTGTGGCCCCCAAGTCGAATAAAACAAAGCATGGGTGAGAGTTAACAAGAAATGTACCGGATACAACGTGGGCATCTTCCTGGGCACTCCTCTTGTCCATATTAAAGAGCTTGCCACTAGTCTTGGGTGCTCCTTGGACTGTGCTAGCCGATTGAGTTGGCCTATCCCCGAAAGTATTACCGCCCGCATAGCTTGTTGGCCTTGATGGGGTCCCTCGGTTGTAGTTCCCTCGATTGTTTCCGTTATTGAAGTTGGGATTTGCATTCCTTGGGTTACCCCAAGCCCCCAAGTTCCGGTTGCTTGCTCTACTTTGGGAAGGGGTGTGGTAAGAGTTTGCTTGTCCAAATCTCCGGTTATTTCCCTTTTGAGCACTAGTGCATTCCACTCTTTTGTGACCGAGGCCACCACAGTTATAAAATCTTAACCCTCCTCCTTCACTAGCGGCCCTATTCCCATAGTTTCTTGCCCCACCAAAGCTATTTCCTTGGGTTCCTCCCGAGTACGACTTGGATTGGTTAAAAGTAATCTTCTTGGATTGATACTCTCCTTCACCTTCATTCCTCCTTTTCTCCCCGGACCTCTCCTTAACATCCTTGGTGACACTGAGTAGCCTCTCCGCGTTACCGGCCCTAGCATAGACTTCTTTTACACTAGAAAAATCTTCGGGAGGGAGCTTCTCCAAGAGCTTGACGGTCAAACCTCCCTCAAACTTGAGAGCTAAGTGAGATTGGCTATGGTGAAGGTCCTCCATATAAGTAGCGAGCTCAGAAAAGCGGATGTAGTAATCTTGCACGGTCATAACGAACCGGTCGAATTCCGCTCGAAGCTTGCACCTCACGTGCTCGGGGATGAATTCATTCCTCATATCCATCTTGAAATCGGCCCAAGGGATGGCGGCTTCGCCCCTCTCTTCATATAAGTTCTTCATAGCTTCCCGTTCCTTGTACCACCAACCTCCCGCAACTCCTCCCAAGTAGAAGGCGGCTTGCTCCACCTTAAGGTCTTCCGGGCACCTCACCACCTCGAACACGTTCTCCATCTCTCTTACCGAATCACTAAAAAAGGCAAGGATCCCCCACCCCAAGGTACTTGGTGGGGCGGTGGCGTGAGATGGCGGTGCTTACGGCCGAGGCATCCATTGCCGCATCCCTCTCCCGAGTGACATTCCTTAGAGCTTCGGTGAGGGCCTCATTTTGAGCAATGAGCCGCTCCATTTCCTCCTAGGACACACGAGGCATAGGGGAAGGAGTCCTTGCACGGGGTCTTGGCATAATGTCTCTTCAATAAGTATAACAAACGTCAATACATGTCTCAAAACACGAGCCAATAGGTATTGACCACTATACGGGCCCACTCGGTCGAGTGAGGGAAGTCACTCGGTCGAGTAGCAAGCCCACTCGGTCAAGTGGTGTCCCACTTGGTCGAGTGTCTCAACAATCATAAGGTTTCCCAAAATCCCCAGGGGTCCACTCGATCGAGTGGTCTCACAGCTCGGTCGAGTGTGATACACACGGTCGAGCGAATCCTTCACTCGGTCGAGTGCCACAACAATCAGAAGGTTTCCAGAATTCTCCCATAATCCACTCGGTCGAGTGGCCATAATACTCGGTCGAGTAGGTCACACTCAGTCGAGTGAGACCTTCACTCGGTCGAGTGTGGCAAATTACAGGAGCTCTTTGATTCTGGAATGGCATCCACTCGGTCGAGTGGGAGGGGCATTCGGTCGAGTGCTTTCTAGTCGACCGAGTTCCTCTCTTCACTTGGCCGAGTACACTAAATAAGGGTCATCTATTCTTTCTAACTCACACAAGTCCACATATAACCCTATTCACATGTTCCTATACGCAAGCACGGAAGAGAATATAGACATATGCACCACATATGACACACGTATGATGGTACTTAACACGTATACTAACTATTATACATCCCACATATCTTTCTCAAAAGTTTACCATCATTGAGCATATTATCATGTAGGACATCACCAAGCATACTAAATTTCACAACATCAAGCAAGAAGTATGCAACAATCATATGCACCAAACACGTCCCATTACCCACGCGTAGTGACCGACTTAAGTTAAGAGGGCAAGTACTCAACCTTGAGACGTCTCGCAAGCTTGTCACAAACCCTCTAAAACTCAAACCGGGTTCATTTTAAATTGCCTCACCTAGTTCAGTGGTTCATTGGTTAGCCTCCAAAACCGTCGCTCTGATACCACTTTGTAACACCCCCATAGGTCGGGACCCTTCCTCTAGGTAATTCCCAACATATGGAGGTATCACAAGCCTTGGTTTCCCAAGAGTGTAGTGCGAACAACAAGTAAAGAAGTAATTTAGATAACATAAATAGTTAAGTTCTAGAGTTAAGTGACCACAAGGGAGGGATATGAAAATCATCCCATTAATACAACCAAATCGAATGGAGTCTAAATGTCAAAAACTAGATAAGAACAAATGACGACAACGAGGTAGACCGCTCCCAAGCCCGCCACTCAACACATGCACCTGTCGACACTGCTCCCCATATGGGCGGAAATCACCATATGGTTCATCACAGACATTCAAACCCAAGTGTTAGCCAATGATATGAATGTTCAATAATAATCAAGAGATGCAACTAACTTACTAATTTGATGAGGTATGTAACATGACAAACATCCACCAAACTCATCTCCTCCAACCGTGATCGGGACACGCCCACGACATCACATAAACTACTAAGGTACTCGAAACACATCCGTGGTACCAGGCCCGAGTGCGACTCGAGTCCCCTGCCAGACAACATGCCTCACCGCATGGGTCCCTCCATAACCCAAGTACTAATGTGCACATTCCCTTGGAGTGGGAAGCTCCAATGGAGACTTGAGCGGAAGACGGTTTCCCAACCGCCTTTCACCTCCAAAACCATCACCAACCCTCTCCTCCAACAATCTCCAATGTCAACAATTCACCAACAACAAGAATAATCAACAAACAAGCATGCCATTAAATTCATACAACAATCAATTCATGCTCATAACTTCATTAATTCATTTTCTCTTCTTTTAATTGTTCATTAACATGTTATAGTGCAAGATAATTAATGCTAGAGTCATTCACCATGCTCATTCTTCCCAAAATCATTATGAGACCACAATATGTACCAAACCTTAATTATCCAACACATGTTATAATGCAACTACTATGAGATAAATGTAATTAATGATAGTAAATGTACAATTAAACACTCATAACACAATAGCTAAGTAGGGAAACCCTACCTAGTGCTTATCTTCACAATTCCACAAGCTAATCCCTAGAAATGCTCCTCAATGAAGCTTCGTACACATATTAATTACTATAATCAATACTACAATTTATTATAATAAACACACTAACTAAACCCTTTAATTATCCCTCTTAAATTCTTAAACCCTAATTAATTATGGTCAGACAACTAAACTAAGTAAAGTTATTAAAACAAGATCAAGAGATTAGAGTCTAGGTTAACTTACTACCAAAGGTGGATGAACAAATGGCAAGAATTCCCCTCTTGAAAGACTAGGGTTTTGAGAGGATTGAAGTTGGGTAATTTTAGAGAGATAATTGGGGATGTAGAGAGTGGTGAATAGTTGTTTAGGATGAGGTTTTGGTGGGGGAAATCTAAAAAGATAGGTTTATGAAAGCGACATCTCACCAAAAAATTCCCGTATAAAACTCACTAGACTGGCACTCGGTCGAGTGGAAGCCCACTCGATCGAGTGGAGGTTCAACTCGGTCGAGTGGATGGTCACTCGATCGAGTGACCGACTTTCCAGGCCTTCCAGCCTACTGTATTGGGGTATTCGCTCTTCCACTTGGTCGAGTGGATCAGCACTCGGCCGAGTGGGTTTTGCGTTCGGTCTAGTTATACTTAAATAAATACGAGGTATTACATTCAGTCTCGAGTTGAGTCAAGTTGTCTAAATGACGATGAGTGTCCGCCGAAGTTAGTACCTACCTTCTGGCCTAGGTTGTGTCGCCTAATTGTCGAGACATCTCCAATGGCGTTAGCAGAGTAAAAACATCTCGGGTTTTAAACCTGCATTTACCCTATATTACGGGTCAAAGGTCAAGTTTGTGTACGCGTCTCGTCCTACGGCGTCACGCCAACAACGCAAATCCAAACTGAGTCAGAATTTGTCTGTCTAGGCATCAATATGCCAAAGTCAACACTCGAGTCTAAATTCAACGTCATACACCCTGAGTTCAAACACAAGAGGTCATTCACGATCTTTAATGAACTCATAACCTAGTCACAGCGTCGCGTCTTCACGACATAACTTTCTTTTATACATATGTGTCGTACTTGCCTTTGTTTGTGCAATCCCTTGCCAAGACAAGTTATAATGCCTATCGTTATGTCAATTAGGAATCCCTTGGGTGCCTCAATCGCCAACCAGGAACTCAAGAAGCCGATCAATCAACATCCGCCATGATTTCCGCCGAAATCAACAACATGGTCCTTTGACTCCTAGCTACCATGGAAAACTTGACCACTCGTCTCTCCCAAGTTGAGGACAAAATGATAACCGATAATTATCCCTCTTCTGATATTGAGCAAAGGGTTAAGCTCCTTGAAAGCCGACTACTTGCCAATGACAAAACCAACCCCAGTTGGAGGGCTACCAAAACCACTGAAGCCAATTCCTTAGGTGCTCCGCCAACCAAAACCAGACGGCCTCATAGTTCCTTCCCTGATTTGGGTATGCCTTATGCCACAACCTTGGAAAGGCTAATCTCCAAAGGAATGCTCAAACCGATTGGTCCAACTCCAGACCGTCTACCTTATAAGTGAGGACGTAGATGGAACGGAAAACTGTTTTGTCAATATCACCAAGGTCGCGGACATGACACTCAAATGTGTCTCCCCCTAAAAGGTGTCATCAATGATATGATTGAAAAGGGCGAATTACCATAACCTCCCTCAACAAATGACAAGAACAACCCTCCAGAAAACCCTATTGAACACGGTTAGGTATCTTCCCTAGACTGCTCTCACTCATCTCTCCCGGCGATGGGAAAATTCATGCAATTGATGAGGATGGCATACGAAGCGCTATAATGATGCTCTCCGTCTCCATCAACAACATATTCTCGAAGCTGCAAGTGGCTATCGATGATTTGAACACCCGGGTAGCTAATTTGGAGAAAAGGTTGGGTAATACCGAAAATGAAGCTAACCATCAAGGACAAGACCAACCCATGATTCACCAACCAACAACTGTTGAAAATGAGGAGTCATCTAATGGTTCGCACACCCATGAACCCACCAACAATGAACATGAAATTGCCTCACCAAAATCCCCTTCAAAATACCAAGCAACATCCCAAAAACTTCCCATTGACAACAACCAAATCCTATTTCCGCTCAGGGTTGACAAAAACAAAACTCACAAAAACACCCCAAAAAACGCCAATGTTGGAACCATGGGAAAACATCAAAGGGTATTCACAGATCTGGGAATAGCATATGACACTGCTTTGGAGATACTTGCTTCAGAAGGAATGCTGTAACCCATTGGTCCGACTCCAGACAAACATGAACACAAAAGAACCCGTTTCTGGAACGAAAATGCCTATTGCAAATGCCATCAAGGCAAGGGCCATGACACCAAAACCTGTTTCAAACTCAAGCATGCCATCCAAGATATGATTGAAGGTGGCAAAATCATAGTCGCACCCCGCAGTCAAGACAATCCTCCTGGATGTCTCAAGTCAAATAGCAAAGCCAAACGTTCTCAAAGGACATTCACTAATCTCGACATAACTTGTCGCAGCTCTTCAAAGGCTCATGACTGAAGGGAAGCTACAAGCAATCGGGCCCAATCCGGACCCGCCTGAATGCAGGAAAACCCGTTTCTGGGATGGCAGTGTCTATTGCCAATATCATCAGGGGAAATGTCATGATACTGAAACATGTTTCAAATTGAAACATGCTATTCAAAATATGATCGACAACCATGAACTGATAGTTCCTTCCTTAAGCCAACCAAGTGATGAAAACAACCCTAATGAACATCTAATTCTGCAAGGAGATGGAAGTCTCATGGACTATTGTCCCCATATCGTCCCAAACAACAAGAGTGAAGTGCTCAAGTGGGTCAATGCTCAAGACCAGACATTCAAGCCACTGGATGCTGCGAAGGAGACCTTCGAGGAGGAAAGTGATGATTAGGAGTCCGTATCTACGGTTGAGTCCGAGTCCAAGTCTTAGGCTTTCTCATTCTATCCTAGTGTCTATCCTTTTATTCCTAAGTGACAAACTAGGGGCTGTCCCCATGAGTCACACTTATTCATCGAGTCTGTGCTAACATCTTATTTATCTAAATAAAAAGCACGATTTCCAAACTATCATATATTCTCCCCTTTACCATTTCCCGTTGATAACGAGAATCGATTTGAGAATTGATTTAAAACAAACAACATGTTCCAATTCAACGTGAGTACACTCGAGTGATGTTCCACTCCGAGTAACCAAAGGACCCTAAAACTCAACGTCCATTTATTTACCTATTCCCTGTCTGGCAATAGAAACCTTTCATTAGCATCCAATTTCGAACGAGCTTTTATCAAGGGGATTCTATGACAAACCCAAATAACAAACCAGAACATCTCCTTGTTCATGATCAATGACGGAAGGCAAGCCCATTTCCCACAAAAACATCCTATCACAGAGAATCGACCTCTCACCACCGGGTACATCCCCGTCTGCACCTTTACCTTCCTCAAACGAAGGATAACAAAGAACGAGTAGATCTAAGCCTACCAATCCCTAAAAACACAAACAAACGTCTAACAAAAATGTTAGTCCTTTTCAAACAAAAAACGAAATAGCGAAATTCAAATTCGTTATTTTCTCACAATTTCAAATGACGGAATTAAAAACCGTCCTTTTTCAAAAAAAAAATGAAATAGCGAAATTCAAATTCACTATTTTCACAAATTTCAAAAGCCGGAATTAAAAACCGTCATTTCTCAAGAAAATGGAACGGCGGAATTCAAAATTCGTTATTTTCCCACAATTTCAAACGATGGAATTAAAAACCGTCATTTTTCAAGAAATGAAATAGCGAAATTCAAATTCATTATCTTCACTAATACTTAAACGACGGAATTAAAAACCGTTACTTTTCAGACACAAAACCCCGGACGAGTGAGTCCAACACACAACATCCCGGACCAGTGAGTCCAAACACCAAGTCCATGACCAATGAGTCCAAAGCCCAGGACCATTGAGTCCAACACACCAAATCCCGGACCGATGAGTCCAAAACACAAAAACACCAAAACCTAATGTCAAAGAGTTAAAACAAGAGCTCAAGACTCGTCAACTAACAACAAACCCAACACTGCTTCACCCCCAGGTCCTTCTAGAGACTATTATAGGGAGACCTATCTAGAATCCTGGGAATTCCCCTCAAGATCATAACCAACTTTGCTTCACCCCTAACTCCTTCTAGAGACTGCTACGGGGAGACCTATCTACGATCCTGAGGATTCCCCTCAAGATCATATCCAACATCGCTTCACCCCTAAGTCCTTCTAGAGACTGTTATAGGGAGAACTATCTAGGCTTCTTAGGATTCCCTCAAGCTCGTAATATCACACCTTAACCTTTAAGGTCCAGACATGGGATTTTGATCCCATATTGTTTACCAACCATTTCCTGCTTAGGCCACATCAAGCCTGAGACCCCATTCCGCACCACATTACAAGCCGTAACCCATCGGCCTAATCACCACAAATATAAGCTCCAGATTTTTATCTGTCAAATAAACCTCTTATTACCGAGCTTCACATTCCAAAATGCCGAAGCCATTTTCACCTTGACCCAGATACGAAGTCTTCAAAAAACATTGCTCCCCGAAACAGGACATGCCCATTTCATTCTTAGAGTCCACTTTTTAGCGTGCTCACGTAACAAGAAACATTTTTCAAACTATGCCTCTTCGATTCATGATCAAGAGGGAATTATCTCCAATCAACTTTCAAGTCAGCAAACGGAATTTACCGTCGTGACCCTTAGCTCCAGATTTTTATCTGTCAAACAACCTATTATTACCAAGCTCCATATTCCATAATGTCGAAGCCATTTTCACCCTGGTCCACATACGGAGTCCTCGAATGCTTTGCTACCGAGAACAGGACATACCCAATCTACCCTTAGGGTCCAGTTTTTAGTGTGGTCACATGATAAGGAAAATTTTTATAAACTACACCTCTTCTATTCATGATCGAGGGAAATTCTCTCAAATCAATTTTCGAGTCACCAAACGGCATTTACCGTCGTGACCCTCACACTTTAAGGTCCTAATAGATAGCTTAGGCACACACATTCAGAACTATGATCTGGTTTGATTTCACTTCACGTGAATATGCAGGCAGTCCTTCAAGGACGCAACCATACACCTCAAAATCAATTATCAACATACACGCAGAACTACGATCTGGTTTGATTTCACACCACGTGAATACGTAGGCAGACCTTCAAGGACGCAACTATACACCTCAAAATCAATTATCAACATACACGCAGAACTACGATCTGGTTTGATTTCAGACCACGTGAATACATAGGCAGTCCTTCAAGGACGCAACCATACACCTCAATTTCAATTATCAACACACACTCAGAACTACGATCTGGTTTGATTTCGCATACATGCGAATACGTAGGCAGTCTTATTACTAGGACACAACCACATCCCCAAACACATTTAATTTTCAAACCTTCAATTTATAACCCATTGTACACAGCTCAGAACTACGACCTGGCTTGATTTCGCAAACACGCGAATACGTAGGCAGTCCTCTAACAAGGACACAACCGCATACCCCTTTCAATCTCAATTATCAACATCAATCCTCAAAAGCAGCCCACCCAACTGCAAAAATTAAAGCTATACATCTTCACTTGGGGCTTATTCCTTAAGACGTCGCCCATTCCTCCTTTTGCCAAATTCACATCTTCTCACTCTGGGAGCTTCTCTTTCGAGACGCCACCCGTCCTTTATTATCAAACATCTTTTGAGTCTCAACTACAGTCCAAAATAAACAACCTTTACCCTAGCACTCAGTTTGGACGATGACAAGGTCTTGGTTCCGCTCTCCGAATCATCATGCCTCGAGAAAGGATCTCAAGCAAGCAAACGAAGGCGAGGATGTCTAGAGAAGATAATCAATTCATATTGCTCAGCCGAACGGACCTTCTACCACAGGGATCTGATGCACGTTGTCGTCCTTTCTTGGCTAGGAGTTGCACTTATATGAGCAAAGTCTGTCAGAGTCACCCCCGTGTCGTGTCGATACCTAAGTTTGTGTCATGTTCACGACCGTCTGTCTGTCACTTTGCATCCATGTGAGTTAATGTCACAATGGTCATGTGTCTCCAATCTATCAAATCACGGATGCTTCACAACTTTCGAAACTTCTATCTCCCCTCACGTGAGATATTATATGCTAGTTGCTTATATGTTAATTGCCCGCATGCTTATGTGCTTATGTGCCTATATGTTTGTGTGCTACATGCTTGTCTATACGACTGCGAATTTGTGTTGTCACTAACCATGCAGATAATCTTGAGAAGAAAAATGCACTCCGACTGAGTACTGGGTTCTTCCCAAGAAACGCCGACCCATCAAATCCAAGGGCCTTAACCCCGTCGATTACATGGCATACGCTACCTCCCAACGAGCGGCAACTCATATCCCCAAAGAGTCCTGAGAAGTTTCCAACCCCTCAGCGAGTGCCGATTTTCAAACGGTAGTCACACAGGTCTTTCAAAGATCCTCGCAACATTGTTCATGATCCTGACGCAACGCTCTCCCTAAATGGTTTTCCAAAGAGCCTTGCTTAGATGATTTATCCCCACGGAGTTCATTTAGGACCCCAGCAAGTTGGAGTTCGTTGCTCCCTAGCCGAACCTATCAATGTCAACCTGTTTGGAAGTCACTACCAGACAATATCTTGAAATAAGCCCGATGTTTCAGCCTATTTCCCACAGTCGATCATTCGACCATCGATGGCTGGCGAGCATCAAAACGCGCATTCAACATGGCTGGTGAGCCTCAAAACGCACCTTCAACACGGCTGGCGAGCCTTTGCGTGCGAACAATTCAAGGACATATCCCGAAGATGCCTCAGGTATGACTCCTTCTTATGGCTGGCGAGCCTTTATACGTAGTCTAACGGACTTTAAACGACACGCATCGATAGTCAATAGACTCTAAAATGTTCCCGACGGCAGGTCCTTGACTCGCATCCCCGAGACGCCTCGACGTCGCCCATCCCGACGGCAGGTCCTTGGCTCAAACCCTTTTGAGTCGCCATGACATCGCAATGGTCTTCAGGTTGTAATCTTCGATTAACCTGGAGGCCATACTTTGACTTTTGCCCCGTCCTAGCCTCAGTCAAAGTGGGAGCTCTGTAGATACCCAATATCTACACCTTCGAAAAACCACCCGATGATATCAGACTATAATGTATTTTTGATATGCGTGCGTGGATTGGCTATATATGAGATGGTCTAATGCATTACTCGGATATGAAAAATGATTTCAAAAATGGTTTTCTAACTTCATTTGCATCAAAACAACACTATTTAGTGCTAAAACCGTCTTCGGACCCAAAACCGACTCAGAAACCCACAACACGAGTTGACCTGAGTCAACCCGAGTCTCAAATGTCTAAAATAATGCCATGAATGTCTTTATCGTGTCATTTCCATTAAAATGACCCTAATTAGAGTGAAAACTGACACCGGGCCAAAACCCGACTCAAAATTCAAATCCCAACTCACACGGGTCAAACCCGAGTGAAGCACACAAAAAACCTACCTCAAGTAACACCCAAAATCATCTTATTAGATGCCCATATTGTTACACGACATCCTATTTGATTACCACAAATCAAACCAACCAAACAATGGATAGGGGAAAGGCTACGCCCAAATTGAAAAGGACGGGGCACCCCAATGCGTAGCAGGGTCGCTCGCGCCTCTTTAGGCTTCCTGCTTAGCCTCTAAGCAAACTCAACCGACCTACCACCCCACATTTCTCTATAAATACCAACCTTTACACCCCATAATCTTCACACGAACGTCTGCCCCCTCACATCTCCCTTAAACTTCTAGACTCGACTTCCTAAGTCACAAAATCGACACGTGGTTTCGACCTACCGATCGAAAACACAAGCCTTACAAATTTTGTTTGGTACCGTCACCGTGCATTCGACCGACCCATTCTACCAACTCAACATTAATCAACATGTTTTTCAACAACATATTTTCAAAACAAAATCTTTTTTTAAGGCACTCTTTTAAACTTCTTTGATCCCGAGTAGTCACAACGAGAAAACTATCTCTAAAGTACTTGTAACACCCCAGCTCGAACTGGGTCGGGAGCAGTTACTTATGATAGCTCACCAGGCTGTGTACATGGCCCACAGATCAATACGGGTCCTTTATAGCGCATTTTGTCCTCACTCATGCGCAACCCGGAAACCTTCCCAAGAGGTCACCCATTCTAAGACTACTCCCAGCCAAGCACGCTTAACGTTGGAGTTCTTTCGCATGGATGACCATAAAAGAAAGTGCACTTTTTTTATATAAGTAGTAATTTCAATCCCTTAAGCACTAGTCATTTAAGCCTATCAATGGATGATGCGGAAGCATTGGAAGATAGCGAAAATGAGGTACTCATTAGTCGAAATGTAACTCAAATAACAAAAGATTTCAAAATGGGTTCGAGTTACGTGACGATGCTGAAATGGGAGTGCAACAAAGGAGGAAGCAGTGAAGGCACGGTTTCCAATGCCGTGTAGGAAACACGGAATTCCAGCCGTGTATGTTACACAGTTTTCCTAAACTGTGTAGAATTAGCCTAATTAATTTAATACTGTTTTTAGTTTTCGAATAAGTTTAGTAAAGCTATGTTATTTCCTAATTCTAGTTTTATTTAGTTTCCACAAATCTGGTTGTAGCTTAGTTATAATTAAATAAGCTTTCTTAGTTAGTTTAGGAAAGATAGCTTGGAAGACAAGTTGAGGAATTAGATATCGAGTCAGATTGTGACATCGAGTAGGACTGTGGACAAGGCCCTCGGGAACTGCGTCCGCGGGATCCACACTAGGCATAATCGACTCGAGGTTCCTTCGAATCGAATTAAGACAAATTAGAGTCGCCACCAAGTTTTATGGGAACTTGGAACCGTTCAAGTCAACTTTACACCTTTCATCGAAAAGCATAAAGCCAATCGACTACGAGTGATTAAAGATAAAGACTTGTACCTTATATCACTCGATTTGAATGACTCTCGTAATACAATGGTATTTAGACGGATCCACAAACCATAGATCTTGAGTAAGGGATGAGGGTACGTGTTAGGAAGCCCATAAGGACACCTAACCCCGCCCATCAATAACGGCCTCTACTAAGTCAAGTATCGGATTTCAAACAAGGTCGTAGCTACTACGATATATGATATGCAAACATCGTTTTAAAACCCTAACATGTGAGGTTTCTATGTCGATTTAGATGCAACTAAACTAACTTTGTCAATGTTATAATTTAGCATGTGGGTTGATTGATCTAACAACATACAAAACAGAGCAAACAAGGCTTAAGGGGAATGGGGGAGCCGTTGGGATCTACCCTATTACAACCCAGGCATTTCATGCCGACACAACGAGAAATTAGAGATACAACTCGACCTAAATACAATTGCTATGTACGACACCATACATGACACATGGCCATTCGGCCTAGGAAAACGTGCACAAAGGGGTGGCCCACGGTTTACATGACTCACGACCTTGGGTCACTCCTCGTAATGCGTGCTTTCGCTTAATCTTATCGAATTAGACATTAGGTCACACACCAAAGCATGCATTAGCATAAATCGGGCCATGTCGCTTTAAACAACATGCGATTTACTACGCTCTTACATGAATTGGAGCACAACCATCTAACCAAACAAAACTAAGGTTTTTTAGAAATCATTTGACTCGATAACGGAAAACTAATTACAAACAAATTACAAAACACGACTCGATAAACAAAAATAATTACAAGATACGAAATAACGAGATAAAGATAAAAAAGCGAGAAAAGGACTACAAAAACACGGCCAAACACGACCTACATATCCTAGCCTACCCTAATCCTTAGGTTAGATTCATTAGGTTAGATAGATTTGCAAAGCGATACGGGATGTACATTAGAAAACGATGATAAAAGAGGTCAGAAGGCTTCGCCTAAAACCGAGTGCTCTACACGGCCTAAAGGGTCTAATTAGGTCAAGTTCGCTAATTAAATTAACTCGTCGAGTGTTAATAAGAAGGTGCTAATCACGCACTCTTATACTAGCGAGAAATCATGTGAAAAGAGAGATGCATTCAATTAGATTAGAGAATTGTTAACCGATTTTAATGCTTGTGTCGAAGCCACCTAACATGTCTAATTAGGTTATTAAATTGATCTAATGTCGTCTAAATAAGTCATATGTTAACAATAAGAGGTCGAACTAACATGCAACGGGTCCTAGGGTAGGTCGAATTGAACGAAGCAAACGAGGGGTCAAAAGCGAGGAACGAAGTTAGAATTCATTTTATTAATGCCCTACCTTGAACACGAGGATATGTAAATGAGACGGGGGATACGACCGACCGATGTGGCGGATTTCTTTCCCATCTCAAGTCAACTCGGGTGTTCATGGTGGTACTTTAACTCATACTCGGACTAAAC